>NC_140248.1:4953487-4955987 GCF_949987555.1 Borostomias antarcticus | reverse complement strand
TATTCAATCACATGAACTCTTATATTTAGTCAATTTATCGACAAAAGAGTAATATTAATATCATCACTTTTGTGTGAAATCAAAGACCAAATCAATAGTCTGCAGATATAGCATTTATAGTGTATTTAAAGTCAGAGTATGAGTCTATGTTCTTAAACAACAAAGGGCTGGTGTGCTCGACTCATAGAAAATAATAATAATAATAGATACTTAAGAGTCTATAGGTGCAGGATCTTGCCTGTGGCAAACCTTGAAATATGATGAATGGGATGTGTTTTCCATGTGTGTGGATCCCATTCATCATATGAGTCTATGTTCCCCATCAGCTCTCTCTGTCACAGTGAGATCAGGTCTGAACACAGCAGCGTCTCAAACAGCTTCACTCTGCTGCTGAGTTACTGTTTCACTATGAAACCAAACACACTGGACATGTGCTTCAGGGGTGGATGAGGACTTGGATGTCCAGAGGTCACGCAGAGAAGCCATGATTAGCTAGCTGACAGACATTTCTCTCTTTTGCTCTTATATTCATGCTTGTGTGTTTTGTTGAGCGGGGAAGGGGGGCATTTACGGTCATGTACAGCAGGCCGGGCCAGTTAGCGCCGGGAATATCCCCTCTGAATATTTCACTCACAGCAACCAGGCCGGCCCACACCCGCCCACTGGATGAGGACCGGCCCATCGGGATCAGTCCCGAGCGTCCCGATGGCCAGTCCGCCATTGACTTCAATTATATAGCGCTTTTAATACGCACGCACACACACATACTGTACACACACACACACACACACACACACACATACACACACACATACAGACAAACGCACACAAGCACATCCACATGCACACACACACACACACACACACAAACACACACACACACACACACACACACACACACACACATAAAGGATCAATAAAAGTAAGGGTTCACTGAGTCAGCCTGTCTATGTTGTGATGGACACAACACTTCTTTAGTCAAATGGGATAATGTTGTGTTTAGTAGCACCATGCCTTCATAACACTGCTACACAGCTGCCTGAGACTCCTGGGATCCAATCATAACTGGCTCTCATCATTTGAAGCGTCCTCTAGTGGTCATTGTGGGCTGACAATAAATATTGGAAGTGAAGTCAACTATTCAACCAGATTCAAGAAAATATGACATAATATTACACAAATAGAGGGTTATTTCAAAGTCCATGGAATTTGAAAGTACATTATAGTAGCTGCAACAGCTGGACTAAAGGTTCCAAATGGTTCAGTAAACATATTAAAAACATCCATTCAACACATGAAGATATACTGTACGTAAAAGCGTTTCTCTAAGTGAAATAACAAATAACAAAGACAAATGTTGAATTCTAAAATGCCGTCATCTGTAATATTACTCAAAAGGTTCTACTGACCAGCATGTGCTGCATGGATTCCCAGAAGAAGACAGATGATCAACTTCATAGTGAAGTTGGTGGAAGGAAGAACACATCTGAACTGGACAGACAAGTCTCTCTGCGTCTGGATTCTCTAGCGTCTCAACGTTAATGAGGAAAGAGATCAGAAGGTTCAGAGACTAGATTCTACTGCACGCTGCTGTAAGCCAATGGGATTTTGATTCTACTCCTTTAAGCCAATGGGATTTTGAACTGCAGAGCGTCAGTGAAATCTAAGCAGCAGAGGTTGCCTTTCCAAACTGACAGTAGCTCAGAGTAAGCACAGTTAAACTGACTTTACTGAATTTACTACAGGTGCATCTCAGAAAAGTAGAATATTGTGGAAAGTTCCTTATTTTCCATAATTTAATTCAAAAAGTGAAACTTTCATATATTATAGATTCACATGAAGTGAAATATTTAAAGGCTGATTGCCTCCATGTTGCTCCACGTTGATGCAGTAATTTGTGCAAAAGGAGCCCCCACCAAGTATTGAGTGTATAAATGAACATACTGAACATACTGTACAATCATAAAGATTAAAACAAAAAATGCTTGAAATATTTCACTTTGTGTAATGGATCTAGAATAAATGAAAGTTTCACTTTTTGAATTAAATTATAGAAAATAATAATTATAACTTTTATAAATATTTTAATAAATAACTTTTTCACAATATTCACATTTTTTAGGGATGCATCTGTAGTTAGGACCTGGTAAACTAAAAGAAAGACTAGTTCTGACTAAATTAGCTCACAACAACCCAATATGACCAACTGGATGTGTCTGAACCCGTTGTGTTCCAGTGAGATCAGGAGTCTAAGCAGCGTCCCAAACAGCTTCACTCTGCTGAGCTGAGAGCTTTTACTATCATTACCATGAAAGAACAGACTATGTGTTCCAGGGATAAATGACTCACATTATTAACTGCTATCAGCTGTGTTCAAATCCATCACCAATAACATCAATAACATTTTGTTGAGGACTCAGACCTACTGTGATCAATGAGAGAAGAATGTTTTTCCCATTTAAGTATTCTGAGACTGTGTGTGTGTGTGTGTGTGTGTGTG
>NC_140248.1:4908487-4948487 GCF_949987555.1 Borostomias antarcticus | reverse complement strand
CTCAGTGCTGTACTCCACCCTGCACCCCCCCTGACTCCACCTCAGTGCTGTACTCCACCCTGCACCCCCCCTGACTCCACCTCAGTGCTGAACTCCACCCTGCACCCCCCCTGACTCCACCTCAGTGCTGAACTCCACCCTGCATTCCCCCTGACTCCACCTCAGTGCTGAACTCCACCCTGCACCCCCCCTGACTCCACCTCAGTGCTGAACTCCACCCTGCACCCCCCCTGACTCCACCTCAGTGCTGAACTCCACCCTGCACCCCCCCTGACTCCACCTCAGTGCTGAACTCCACCCTGCACCCCCCCTGACTCCACCTCAGTGCTTTACTCCACCCTGCACCCCCCTGACTCCACCTCAGTGCTGAACTCCACCCTGCATTCCCCCTGACTCCACCTCAGTGCTGAACTCCACCCTGCACCCCCCCTGACTCCACCTCAGTGCTGAACTCCACCCTGCACCCCCCTGACTCCACCTCAGTGCTGAACTCCACCCTGCATTCCCCCTCGGTGTCCCACAGGTGGTGGAGGAGGTGGGCAGCGTGAGTCCTGCAGGAGTCCAGCACAACCCTGACAGAGATGAGCGCTCTGGAGAACGCTGTGACCCCCCTGCTGCAGGCCCAGGCGCAATTACATTATTATTATTATTAATAATAATAATACGATTAATAATAAGATTAATATTATTATTATTAGATTGTTATTATTATAATTATATATTAAATAATAATTATTAAATATTATTATTGTTGTTGTTATTATTATTATTATTTCTTGTTAGCTTTGACAGAGACATTTGCATGCAGGGGATGGCCATCATACCTTAGAATAGTTTCAGTTTTATTATGCAACATTCGATGACAGCCTCCAAGGAGTCAGATGTCAGGACAATGACTGAGCTTCTTCTTCTTCTTTAAAAGCTAATTCAATCTGTTCCTATCCCCGACTGTAACACCAGCAACACATGAAGAGACCATCAAAGGACTTACATTTACAAAGGGTAAAAAGACCGGGCCTTCTGGCCCATAACAAAGCTGTTTCCATATTCCCCCTGCTAGATGACATGTTGTGTTCTTATGGCTAGTCTGAAGTGAAGGCTACAATAAAAAATAAATTGTCGATAAAACGCTTTGGAGCTCGTAGGCTATATGTCTGAATCATCTCTGAGGTAGACATACTGCTCTTAAGACAGGGTAGAAACTGGACCCAAGCGCACGACACAGGAGGCGGTGGAAAAGTGCAAAGCCCTGATGACGATGATTGTCGAGATGACCAGGTTCTTCTAGAGAGATGAGTAGATGATGATTGGAGTCAGGTGTGCAGCGCCAAGCCATAAGCTCATTCACTAATTAGCCACAACTGTATTCACCTGCGGCGAAGCGCGCGCTGCTGTATTGGGCGTCTCTGGATCAGTCTCCGGGGGAGAGGAGCGGGAACGCGCCCCAGCTCCGGAGACGGGAGGCGTGGGATAACATTATAGCTGCATGCATTCATTACACACGGATCAAACAATGACACGTTTATGTGTATTGACAAGTTTGTTTTATTTCCTTACAGACTTTATGCATGTGTCGTATCTTTTTGTCTTGACTTGGAAAGAATCTTCTGGAGAAAAATGCAGTTTAAACCAAATTTATTGAGCACGCCATTCAGGTCAAATTTCAGCGGTACTGATTTACAGTAGGTTGTATCCGAGTTGATATACTTGGCTTCAAGCCAATGAGCACACGATAAACAAACAATTTTGCATACGAGGGAGGTACATTTACAACTAGTCTTGTAATTGGTCAATAGGTGTCACTGGGCTCTGCCCCCCCTCCGGACATGGGGGCAGTCTTGGGGTTTTTCCGGTCCTGCTTTGATCACCTGTAGGCTTCCTGACTTCTTCTTCAGAGGTGCCATCTCTATTGTTCCTCAGGGGCAAAGGAATGTTGACTCAGGACAGGACATGTGTTGTCATCTAGATGTTAAACTAATTAAGTTAACCAAGTTCCTACTGAATTGGAGTTTATTCATTATTCTTAATAAAATGATTACTACATGAGAGTAATACAGATGTATTGATGTAATACCGTATAAAAATATACTACATATCCCCCCTTCGAGGCGTCCTAACGCCTCGACACAAAACAACATTAAACATAACAAACAATACCCCAAAACACATACAAATAACCAAATCTTCACACAGCAACAAAGCAAATCGGGGGCCAGAGGTTACTAGCACTTAGCCCCTCCGAAGGAGAACAGCCCTCAGCGCTGTCTCATCTCCTCGTCCCAAGCTGGAGCAATCTTCAGACATCAAACCCCCAGGTGTCGCAATCCTCTCTGACACCCAGAGAACAATGTCCGTAGCAAGATGGTAAGCTCACCCCGTCCAAAACAGGGAGAACACTCCAGGAATGTCCAAGAATGACCCTCAAGTCATCCGTGACTCCACACAGTTCATAGCTTCATGCTGGTGAGGGGCAACCACGCCTTGGTAGCCCACTAAATGCACTCCAGGATAGTCTGTAAACATCAACACAGAACTACACAAAACACAGAACATCCTATAGACATAGACTAAACCTAAATTACTACAAAACAGAACAATCCAACCAAGGAGACGTGTACACACACCTGAATCAAAAACACAGGTGAAATGTAGACGACCCCCTCAAGCTTGATTGAACAAGAGAACAATATACAGACAACAGATGACCGTCAGCCCCCAGGATGGCATACACCAGGCATTGCTAGGGCCCGGCCCCCAGGGTCCACGGTACCTGTAAAACAACACTTAACACAAACCGAGGTTAAAAACAGAGGAGAAGGCCTAACGCCACCCCTCACAGGCAAAAACAACAGGACAAATGAAAAACATACTGACAAAACATAAAAGAACAGCTTATTGCTGCCCATTGACTATTGAAACATAAACTCCTAGATCAAAGTGAAAAACATAACCTATTGAATTGACTAAACAGCTTTGTAAACCAATTATCTAAACTGATGTTATATGAAACCATAACTGAATACTCCTACTATTATGAAATTCCTGTAATAAACTGAACTTAGCATCAAATCATCAATAACCATTCAACACACATGACTTCTTGTTTTTGTTTTTCTGAACAAAAAGATGGTTCATACTCTGGAGTCCATATTCAACTAGTTTGCTTCTATAATAATCTTCTGGAGACAAGTGTTTCTCCAGAATGTCACAGATGTAATAAAAATATTCCTCATCACTTCAACTTCAATAATGAACTCAGGCTCAGAGGTGACAACGTAGGTTATCACCGCTATCATTCTCCTAAAAAATTGATTCTAAAAACTTAAGAAATACTTATTGTATTGTAAATTGCTGATGACATCTAGCCAATGACATGTTCAACTTCCTATTCACCCCCCCTTTTTTTTTTTTTTTGAATTCTTCAGAATTAATAATCTCCCCCTGTCTGAGGCTGTTGGAAAACAGGGACCGGGAGTGAAGATTACATCATTGGTTGTTGTTGTCGTTGTTGTTCTGCAAAACAACAGCTTGTTTCTACTCCATTACTTTCCAATTTCCTACAACTACTTCCTAATCTCCTTCAACTACTTCCTAATTTCCTTCAATTCTTCTTCCTCTGGTACATCCTTGGTCCATGTTGTATCATCTTCCTTCGAGTCAGACTCCTCACTCACTTCACTACTACTACTAGTCTGTTTCATTAGCAACGCTTCCTTTCTAAACAGCACCTGTCATAATCTTTCTAATACTTTCATCATATCCTCCAATATCCGCTCCTTCCTCTTCAGAAGAGCCACTGTCACTTTCACACTTTCCCTTTTTATTCATCTACTTCTTCTTCTTTTCAGCTGGTATCAGAGACTGAGCTAACTTCCTGGTTTTGCACTTCACATCAGGATGAGTTACAACGGTCGTCCTGGCATTTCCCTTCTGCATAATGTCATTATTATCATCTCTGATTACATATCTTCCCTCAGTATTTAGCACAAGTAACTGTGTATAAGCCATATAAGATTCCCTCTTAATGTCATAAAAATGCGAAGTCAAAACTTAATTCATGTGGGAGAACAGAGCATCACTCACTCAACAGCTTGTCCGTTGTGCTGTTGACTTCCTCTATTTCGGTTGGAGCTATAATTACTGCTTCCAATGCTGTGTTCTGTATCCGTCCCACTTTACTGAACAGCGTCAAGACTATTTAAGATCCTCATAACTTGATAAACTGTTAACAATTCAAACTATCAATAAACCTATTAAGAATCTAACACTATAAAAATCAAGCTTTATCAATTATGTAATTAATAAAGAAATGAACACTCAATCACTCACGGACATAGGACACTTTCTTGCTCTGACTAAAACTTCCTAACCAGATATAATCTTGCTCAATCTCACGCTTAAGTCTTTCGGACCTCCCATTCAGGGCGCAATCCCGGGCTAGACCCCGTTCCGTCCGAGGCCTCAAGCCAGGCTCCCCTGGAATGAGAGCTCAGCCTTCTGCTTCCCGGTGTCTTCTTTTCAAAGCCCACCGATCACAGAAGCACTACTCGCCTACTAACGCATTCGCTTTTGGCTTGTAGTGGCCTGACTGTACATTGAGCCGAGCGCGGCGGCCATCTCAGGTCTTACTGCCATATGCGACCCGACCGGCCGGTGACCCAGTCGATAGCGATCCCGGACACCGTAGTGATTGTTAGTCACCCAGCTCAGAACCGACGGTCTGATCCTAATTCCACTTGTGCTATGAATATTAGAACTTTGACCGTTTTCACCAGCCTTGCCTATTCACAGAGGTCGTCTCTAACGCCCCTCTGCTTAGGTGTGGACTGTCGTCCACGTACCACACAGTGCCAACCCCTTAGCGGCGACACAGTGCTGACTAGACGGTACCAGAGCAGTATGTTAATTCATACTTCATTAGACACGGGGGCCTTCAGTCGTCTCCCCTAGCACTATATTTTGATTTAACGTGCCCGTTGGGACCTTGCGGCCCCGCCCCCGTCTGTTTAAGGCTAGGTCCAGGGGTGCCCACTCCCCCTCCCTACCCCTAGTCTTCAGCACAGGGAGCGATCGGTCCCATTTAAGCACTTTTAATTTTTGCAAATTAAAAACCACAAAGCCCGGTTTGACGCAAGCTTAGGGTATTGTGCACCAGAGGACAATCCCCTCATTAATCGCTGTATGCCAGAAAATAATGAATTAAAATAAAAAATATTTTGACGTAGACATCGAAATGTCCACACCACTTTGCCTGTCAGCAAGTTGAGTCCTACTGTCCTGTTCACTCACAGTCCTTTCACTCCACACACACACAATATGCAAAGCGTAATATATGTATGTACGTCTATATCACTCTACTAAAGCAACGCTTAAACTGATGTTTATTCTATCAAAAACCAAGACACCTTTAAGCCAGATATCCAACAGACCACCAATCACTCAAAACCAAAGCTCATCACCAAACCATCTACATCCATTTAACAATTAAACACCCACAAAACCACTTATATCCAGTATCAAGTAGAATTATTATATATATAATACTTATAATAATAAAAAGTTGAATATCTATAAATAATTAATCAAGTAATCAATAAAATATTGAAGAATTAATCAATTAATGAACTAACCATGTATCCTTATTATCAAATCAAGTAACCAAACCAATCAATCACCTTATCATAAAACACCAAGCCCCAAATGCAGGTCAACCACTCAAAACAATTAAATCAGGTGATCAGTCTAGTTCAATTAATGAGCATTAATCAGCAATTCAGGCTTACTTTTCAAGCAGGTGATGGATGGGTGGATGGATGGATGGCTGGTATGGACAAAAGCTTTTCCGGATATCACTGCAAACAGATTGACTCAAAGGGGAAAACCCAATTAATCCCCAAGCAATGATAATTAAAAATAAATGTGTTATTAACAATCCATTATTCTAAAGTCAAACTGTCATAAAACACACGAATAATCAAACCAAATATAGAAAGCGGTCATATCTAACAAAGGCCACACGATGGCAGCATAGGACAACAGAATTAAAAAATCAACACAACCCAAAAAGTGGTCATATCCAACAATGGCCACGCGATGGCAGCATAGGACAGCAGAATTAAAGAATCAACACAACCAAACCAGCGTGAACTGCTACCTATAAATGACCACTAGATGGAGGCATAGGACAGCAAAATTAAAGAAGAGAGAATGAACTATGAACTGTCCC
This sequence comes from Borostomias antarcticus, assembly GCF_949987555.1. NCBI lineage: Eukaryota > Metazoa > Chordata > Actinopteri > Stomiiformes > Stomiidae > Borostomias > Borostomias antarcticus. The sequence continues at coordinate 4,942,261 of NC_140248.1, read as the reverse complement.
TCACCTTGGTTACACTATTCCATCCACAATTTATTAAAGGATTGAGAAGGATTTAAGTAACAAAAGGGTATGATTGAACTTATTCTTATCTAATCCAGTCGTCCCATACACCGCACGACCCACTGGATGAATTATCGTTCCCTAATTTCTAAAGACAGGAAAGAGAGAGAAATAAGAGAGAAAGAAAGAGAGAGAGACAGATAGATAGAGAGAGAAACACAATTGGGTGACTTCACACCTACAAACCACAGCACAACCCCCCTGGCCAGTGATCGCGTTTCACCGACCCCCCCCTCTTCACAGCTGTTTTAAGAGGGCTAGGAATTTTCAGGGTACGGGGAGCCTGAACCTCACCCACAAAAGACAATTAAACAGGAAATATCAGCCAATATTATTTACATTCACTCAACTTTCAAACATACAATGGATCCAACCAACAATGGATCCAACCAACAAACACACAATCTCAACTTTTAAACTTTAAAGCACAAAACCCACAACACACGGCTCTCCTCACGCTCTCCTTTCACTCTCTCTTTTCACACCTCACACAGCCCGTCTCCTCACACAAAGGCTGCTGGCAGGCACACACACACACACACACAATACCGGTTTACAGTATCGATCACCCACGTGGAGGAGAGAACAAAGAGGCACACACACACAATACAAGCCTTACAGTATCAATCACCCACGTGGAGGAGAGAACAAGGAAACTTCCTTCCCTCAACCTTTCATTCAGAAAGTAAGATTAAACCAATCTCAAATATCTACAATAGACAATAAACAATTTACACAAGACAACACAAGACTGCTAAAAACGTACTTAAGGGGAGACACCCCAGGTGAATAGGAAAAAAAAAATCCTTAATAGGTATCACCATCAAACTCCCCCAGTTTGTTAGGTACATTAAGGAGCATCTTTTTTGTATTACAAGTTTTCTGAAATCTTATGGATAAATATGCAAATTAGGCATTATATGCTCTAAATATGCGCTAATTTGCATAATTTCAGGAATCCATTTTTTTTAACTGGTTCAAGCCAGATTCAAAATTCTTGTTTCATTTTGTTCACATATCCCTATTCAAACTTTGTCCAAGGGGGATTTTTGATATCTCTTTTCTTCACTTCAGAAATCAGAAAATACTGTCAACAGTCATAAAAAGACCAATTTTCGCCATGTTTTAGGGATAAACTGTTATATAAATCAGGCTATGAATGAAATTTAAAAAATCCCCCTTGGACAAACTCTCAGAATATGGATTGGAACAAAACTGGAAAGTTAGGTGTATGTAGGTGCTACTCAAGTGGTGGTTTTGATGTCCCTAAGATGAGAAATAACTCATTTTGAGAAAACGGGCTTTGAAAATTTGTATTGTAAAAAACCATACATTTGCATTGTAAACCAATATTGACAAACACAATATCCAATCACATCATTAGTAACAACATTACACAACATCTGAAAACACATAGAAACAGAAAACTGAATAACACAGCATGTTGTGGATTCAGAATAGTCCAGGAGTAGACATTTTGTATAGAGAAGTAAGACCTGTTTGTTGGAAGCCCACTCACCACGTCAAGGTACAGCCCACAAGTGGGGTGTTAGTAAGACGAGACTAGAGACGAGACAATGTTAGTAGGGAAGAGAACATTCCCTTTTAGAAAGCTTGTATTATTTTGTCAAACAGATCATGGACAAAGATAGACACATTTGACGAGGACATGCATGAGAAAACAGATTATCTAGCTTTTTGTGTTTTTTTAAGCGTTTTACATGGAGATAACATGAATGAATGAATGAACATGAAGAGTAAGCTGATTCATAAATACACAGGACAAGATGTGGTAAACAATGCAGGGTAAACACCAATAGAAGCTAAATATAGATTGCCAAACAAACAAGTGATATAACCATCGTCAAAAGCAACACCATAGGAGACATCAGGCTACGCCGTCATAGGTCTGCAGAGTCACTCCTCAGATGGCACCACACTAGCTATCAACAAAACTGTTCTAGGCAGCTGGTTTGTAGAACCCACTCAGCTGCAGTCTACAAAACTATTCTAAGCAGCTAGTTTGTAGATCCCACTCAGCTGCAGTCCCCAAAACTGTCCTAAAACCACAATATGTTCCTGGTGCGCATGGGGTTGTCATCAGTGAAGCAGACTACCCCATATTGCCGCCTTCATGTTGTCCACTGAACGCTGGTTATTGAGAATTATTGTAATAATTCTCAATAACTGTAATAATTTTGTAACATTTTGCATTTATTGGCAGTCAGCTTACCTACCTCTGGGTCCACATCTGCATATGCCTGCCTAATCTGCTCTCTGCTTCTGTGCAAGGACTCCAGACCTCTCTCTATTTCAGCAACTGAAATTAAAACAGTTTATTTGGTCAGTTTATGGATGCATGTAGAAATGCCACAGGTAGAGAGAGGGAGACTACTGTGCATATGTAGGCTATAAGCTTCTGATATTGGCTAGAGAGAGAGAGAGAGAGAGAGAGAGAGAGAGAGAGAGAGAGAGAGAAAGAGGGAACACGTTTCAATAGCCTACCTGTCACCCTCTCTGTCATGTTTCTGATACGTTTTCAGATGAAGCCCTGGGATCCCTAACACTTTACTAATCTTTTGGAGAGCTGCATACCCCAACCCTAACTCGTGCGCTAGAGGACCATCCTCACATTGACATCAAATGCAACATCATTCCTAGTTGTTGACACTTTTGCGATAGCCATTTCTCACAAAGACTGCACTCTAAGAGCAAAGTACTACAGAACCCACTATTCTGAGGATCTATGTTAATTTTAAGACCAGTCCCTGCACAATTAGGACAAATCAACCCAGTTATCAGCTCATTCAAACGCGCAACATCTCTCTGCTGCTCACTGGACATGCTAACGCTAGCCTCATCTCCCTGCTGCTCACTGGACATGCTAGCACCGGCTAATGACAACTTGCGCGAATAGGCACTTTATATCTCATAAATGTAAACCTTTCCATTTAGTTTCTCTTGTTTTCTGTTCAACCTTGCGGGCAAACACTGTTGTCATTGTTGCTTATTACGTTTAGAACGCTTTACAGACGGCATTGTTTGGATTAGATATCAGGAAATGGAAACGTGTCACATGACGCGCTGAACCAATCACGTTGTCAGAAATCAACAACAGCCAATGAGATTTCACGGTTAGCATCAAACCCGCCTTTGTATTTCCACGATTGGTTGCTGATACAAATGAAACTATCAGGTTTGGTTGCGATAACATCAGGCTAGAGAGAGAGATCTCTCTATCGATATATTACACCAGCGGATCCAAAAGACGGCCGCGCTGTGGTTCGTTGCGAAAAAATGCTAACTTTTGGTGATTTTAGGAAGAATCTACAGACGCAAACAGACTAAATGAAGTAAAATAAACATCTAAATGCGTATTTTTGATGTTTTATTTCCACTAGTATGAAAGAAGACATGTTATGGAAGCAAACTAGCACAAAATCTCAAATTTGACCAGGGCGTTGAAAAACGATGTTTTCACCTACCGTGTCTCCCCTTAAACGAGACATACAGGTACTCCGGTTTAGCCTGCTTTTACATTTACTGGTACCTCACACATTTAACAAAAATATGCAATCCTATGCATTTAATTTAACCGGTTTTCCTTTAGAGACATAGAACTCCACTCTGAATGCTCAAGTCTTTCTCTAAACTCTGCGCACTCGTATGCGTCTTTCTAAGACAATGCCCATACCGAGTCAGCACAACAATGCGTACACAATTTTAAATCTATTCTCCTTATTTATTGGAAGTTCTTTATGGCGTAAGCATAAATTAATTTTCAAGGCGGTTTACCTCGATCAAGACTCGCAAAGTCATTCGCTCTTGTCGTCCTTTGGCCGTTAGGTTCACGTGAGGTAATTGAAGTCGCTATCTTTCGAGGATCTTGAAAATCGAGCTTAGAATCGCCATCCCAATCACCATCGCCAATATGTCGTATCTTTTTGTCTTGACTTGGAAAGAATCTTCTGGAGAAAAATGCAGTTTAAACCAAATTTATTGAGCACGCCATTCAGGTCAAATTTCAGCGGTACTGATTTACAGTAGGTTGTATCAGAGTTGATATACTTGGCTTCAAGCCAATGAGCACACGATAAACAAACAATTTTGCATACGAGGGAGGTACATTTACAACTAGTCTTGTAATTGGTCAATAGGTGTCACTGGGCTCTGCCCCCCCTCCGGACATGGGGGCAGTCTTGGGGTTTTTCCGGTCCTGCTTTGATCACCTGTAGGCTTCCTGACTTCTTCTTCAGAGGTGCCATCTCTATTGTTCCTCAGGGGCAAAGGAATGTTGACTCAGGACAGGACATGTGTTGTCATCTAGATGTTAAACTAATTAAGTTAACCAAGTTCCTACTGAATTGGAGTTTATTCATTATTCTTAATAAAATGATTACTACATGAGAGTAATACAGATGTATTGATGTAATACCGTATAAAAATATACTACACATGTGTGTGTGTTGAGGTTGCAATAGCCTAATACAAAGACAACATTGTATTCTCCAGACATTGTAATGATTCAGTAATTCTGTGATCAATACTAGTGAACAGAAACTGCTCCATCAAGTGTGATGATTATCCCCAAAGTTTGGAGCGTCAATGAACATGAGAAAATTAAATATAGGAAAAATAACACTTGACAGAAACGTGTCCAGCAATGCACATACTGTACAATAAATATATACATCAATACTTTAAGTGTTGATAATAATAAACTATAATTTGTATGAGACCTTTCATACAAAACATGCAGCTCAAAGTGCTTTACAGAATGTCAAATGTTGACAAAATGTCACATTTTCTTTCACATAAGAATTTCTTCGAATTTCAATAAAAAATGCTAAATTTGCAACAATCATTATGATCAGAGAAAAGATATGAGAATTGTCATCAGTCAGAGGAATCATTTTAGTCCACTTCTTCAATGGTTGGCCCCTGGGAGCTGGCTCCAGAGCTAGCACGAGCCTGCTGTCCACAGCTCCCGCTGGGCATCCCTCCCTGGTACAGCTTGGTGATGATGGGGGAACACACTTTCTCCAGCTCCTTCAGCTGGTGCTCGTACTCCTCTTTCTCAGCCAGCTGGTTGTTCTCCAGCCAGGAAATGGCCTGCTCACACTTGTCCATGACGTTCTTTTGATCCTCCTGACTTATTTTTCCCTTCATGTTCTCGTCCTGTACACTGCTCTTCATGTTGAAGGCGTAGGATTCCAGTGAGTTCTTGGCAGCTATCTTCTCCCTCTGGAGGTCGTCCTGGGCTTTGTATCTGTCAGCGTCCTGCACCATCCTCTCAATGTCCTCTTTGCTGAGCCGGCCCTTGTCATTGGTGATGGTGATCTTGTTCTCTCTGCCGGTGCTTTTATCCACAGCGGACACATTCAGAATGCCGTTGGCGTCTATGTCAAAGGTCACCTCAATCTGAGGGACTCCTCTTGGAGCTGGCGGGATTCCAGAGAGCTCAAACTTCCCCAGCAGGTTGTTGTCTTTGGTCATGGCCCTCTCCCCCTCGTAAACCTGGATCAGGACCCCAGGCTGGTTGTCAGCGTAGGTGGTGAAGGTCTGGGTTTGTTTGCTGGGGATGGTGGTGTTGCGTTTGATGAGGGCGGTCATGACTCCTCCGGCCGTCTCGATACCCAGGGACAGAGGTGCCACGTCCAGCAGCAGCAAGTCCTGGACGTTCTCCGAGGTGTCGCCCATGAGGATGGCAGCCTGGACAGCAGCACCGTAGGCAACCGCCTCATCAGGGTTGATGCTCTTGTTTAGCTCCCTGCCGTTGAAGAAATCCTGCAGGAGTTTCTGGATCTTAGGGATTCGCGTGGAACCTCCGACCAGGACGATGTCATGAATCTGGGCTTTGTCCATTTTGGCGTCTCTGAGGGCTTTCTCCACAGGTTCTAGCGTTCCCCTGAAGAGGTCAGAGCACAACTCTTCAAAGCGTGCCCTTGTGATGGAGGTGTAAAAGTCGATGCCCTCAAACAGAGAGTCGATCTCAATGTTGGCTTGGGAGCTGGAGGACAGGGTTCTCTTGGCCCTCTCACAAGCTGTGCGCAGCCTCCTCAATGCCCTCTTGTTCTGGCTGATGTCTTTCTTGTGTTTCCTCTTGAACTCTCCCATAAAGTGGTCGACCATGCGGTTGTCAAAGTCCTCACCGCCCAAGTGAGTGTCTCCTGCGGTGGCCTTCACCTCGAAGATGCCGTCCTCGATGGTCAGGATGGACACGTCAAAGGTGCCTCCACCCAGGTCAAAGATCAGGACGTTGCACTCTCCCGACTTGCCTTTGCCTTTGTCCAGACCGTAGGCGATGGCGGCCGCTGTGGGCTCGTTGATGATCCTCAGCACATTCAGTCCTGCGATCGCACCTGCGTCCTTAGTAGCCTGTCGCTGGGAGTCATTGAAGTAAGCAGGAACTGTGATGACTGCATTGTTCACTTTCTTCCCAAGGTAGGCCTCGGCAATCTCTTTCATCTTCACCAGGACCATGGAGGAGATCTCCTCGGGGTTGAAGGACTTGTTCTCACCCTTGTATTCTACTTGAACTTTAGGCTTTCCCCCATCGCTCACCACCTTGAAAGGCCAGTGCTTCATGTCTGATTGCACCACCTGCTCGTCAAACCTTCGGCCAATCAGTCGTTTGGCGTCAAACACAGTGTTGCTGGGGTTCATAGCCACCTGGTTCTTTGCTGCGTCTCCGATGAGTCTCTCTGTGTCTGTGAAGGCCACATAGCTGGGGGTGGTTCTGTTGCCCTGGTCGTTGGCTATGATTTCCACTTTTCCATGCTGGAACACCCCCACACAGGAGTAGGTAGTTCCCAGGTCAATGCCAATGGATACTCCTTTAGTTGAAGACATCTTAATTCTCAGACGTTCTGTACCTACAAAAGATGAAAGCAAATTATGAGCCTACTGCAACGTCTGGTCCTCATTTAAACAGTGGTGCTAGATAAGTATGTTCCTTGAAACAATTCCCCTGTGTTTTAATTCAGGGTATAAAAAACACATTCTAAAACTTAACTGAAAAACCGAGTCTGTGAAGCAGATATGCATGACTGTATAAATAGCCTAAAATGATGTACCATGCTACCATGATATACATTTTAACCTGAAAATATAGGTGCACACATTTTATTTTTTCAAATATGTTATGATGATATGATATGTAGTGATAAGAAATCAGAATATCCTACTCTTTGCTGACCTTTTGAATTATAATTCTTGATATGAAACAGCAAGCCTAAGTTAATATACATAAAAACGTTGTTTTGAATTCAACTACACTCATACAGACGCTCCATAAACAGTCACATGAAAAGCTACTTACAGTGTATAGTAAGTCGTTTCCTGAAGAGATAAGGTCCAGCTGCTCTTCCTTTCTTAATTCTCCGCTGTTCCTCCGTTTGGGTCGCGTCAATGCCAGTCCCAATGAAAGCTCATATTATATATCTGTGCTTTCAGCTTCCAGATGGTTCTGGATCTCTCTGACTACACTGACCAATAAGAACGCGGAGCGCTATTTCCTGGCGTGATGACGCGCACGTCGTCGTCAGCGCTCGAAACTTCCCCAGTTCGCCAGAATAGTCTCGAACTATCGCGCATGTACTCCTCTCGATCAATACTTTTTACAATGAATGTTCATTATTAACTGGATGGTAAAACGTTTTTTTAATGTTATCATTCGTTCGTCTGTAGGTAATACGCTGTAGGTTTTCAATAAAGTTTTACTCTGGATATTAGGCTACTCATTCAAATGCCAGTGTATCTTTCTTGCATCTTTACAGAAAACAATGGGGACACGCTCTTTTGCATTATCTTTCTGACAAGTTTTCAGGATTCCAGTATTTGAACCACTCTGTTCACCCTTTTTCAGAACCCTATCCCTAGTGTGGTAGGCCTACATGCATTCCAGTCTATAGCCTATTATTCTATTTATAAATTACCACAAAAGGGTTTATATTATGAATAAAGTGTCGTGAATTGCATACAATTGATTTCTACACCCTGCAATTCGAGTTTAAGTAAAACGTAATTGGGTAAACTGCAGCTTATTAGCATCCAGACGAATGATATTCTTGTCAAATACTCTTGATCGAGACGAGTAGGCTTCATGCGCGATAGTTCGAGACTATTCTGGCGAACTGGGGAAGTTTCGAGCGCTGACGACGACGTGCGCGTCATCACGCAAGGAAATAGCGCTCCGCGTTCTTATTGGTCAGTGTAGTCAGAGAGATCCAGAACCATCTGGAAGCTGAAAGCACAGATATATAATATGAGCTTTCCTTGGGACTGGCATTGACGCGACCCAAACGGAGGAACAGCGGAGAATTAAGAAAGGAAGAGCAGCTGGACCTTATCTCTTCAGGAAACGACTTACTATACACTGTAAGTAGCTTTTCATGTGACTGTTTATGGAGCGTCTGTATGAGTGTAGTTGAATTCAAAACAACGTTTTTATGTATATTAACTTAGGCTTGCTGTTTCATATCAAGAATTATAATTCAAAAGGTCAGCAAAGAGTAGGATATTCTGATTTCTTATCACTGCATATCATATCATCATAACATATTTCGAAAAATAAAATGTGTGCACCTATATTTTCAGGTTAAAATGTATATCATGGTAGCATGGTACATCATTTTAGGCTATTTATACAGTCATGCATATCTGCTTCACAGACCCGGTTTTTCAGTTAAGTTTTAGAATGTGTTTTTTATACCCTGAATTAAAACACAGGGGAATTATTTCAAGGAACATACTTATCTAGCACTACTGTTTAAATGAGGACCAGACGTTGCAGTAAGCTCATAATTTGCTTTCATCTTTTGTAGGTACAGAACGTCTGAGAATTAAGATGTCTTCAACTAAAGGAGTATCCATTGGCATTGACCTGGGAACTACCTACTCCTGTGTGGGGGTGTTCCAGCATGGAAAAGTGGAAATCATAGCCAACGACCAGGGCAACAGAACCACCCCCAGCTATGTGGCCTTCACAGACACAGAGAGACTCATCGGAGACGCAGCAAAGAACCAGGTGGCTATGAACCCCAGCAACACTGTGTTTGACGCCAAACGACTGATTGGCCGAAGGTTTGACGAGCAGGTGGTGCAATCAGACATGAAGCACTGGCCTTTCAAGGTGGTGAGCGATGGGGGAAAGCCTAAAGTTCAAGTAGAATACAAGGGTGAGAACAAGTCCTTCAACCCCGAGGAGATCTCCTCCATGGTCCTGGTGAAGATGAAAGAGATTGCCGAGGCCTACCTTGGGAAGAAAGTGAACAATGCTGTCATCACAGTTCCTGCTTACTTCAATGACTCCCAGCGACAGGCTACTAAGGACGCAGGTGCGATCGCAGGACTGAATGTGCTGAGGATCATCAACGAGCCCACAGCGGCCGCCATCGCCTACGGTCTGGACAAAGGCAAAGGCAAGTCGGGAGAGCGCAACGTCCTGATCTTTGACCTGGGTGGAGGCACCTTTGACGTGTCCATCCTGACCATCGAGGACGGCATCTTCGAGGTGAAGGCCACCGCAGGAGACACTCACTTGGGCGGTGAGGACTTTGACAACCGCATGGTCGACCACTTTATGGGAGAGTTCAAGAGGAAACACAAGAAAGACATCAGCCAGAACAAGAGGGCCTTGAGGAGGCTGCACACAGCTTGTGAGAGGGCCAAGAGAACCCTGTCCTCCAGCTCCCAAGCCAACATTGAGATCGACTCTCTGTTTGAGGGCATCGACTTTTACACCTCCATCACAAGGGCACGCTTTGAAGAGTTGTGTTCTGACCTCTTCAGGGGAACGCTAGAACCTGTGGAGAAAGCCCTCAGAGACGCCAAAATGGACAAAGCCCAGATTCATGACATCGTCCTGGTCGGAGGCTCCACGCGAATCCCTAAGATCCAGAAACTCCTGCAGGATTTCTTCAACGGCAGGGAGCTAAACAAGAGCATCAACCCTGATGAGGCGGTTGCCTACGGTGCTGCTGTCCAGGCTGCCATCCTCATGGGCGACACCTCGGAGAACGTCCAGGACTTGCTGCTGCTGGACGTGGCACCTCTGTCCCTGGGTATCGAGACGGCCGGAGGAGTCATGACCGCCCTCATCAAACGCAACACCACCATCCCCAGCAAACAAACCCAGACCTTCACCACCTACGCTGACAACCAGCCTGGGGTCCTGATCCAGGTTTACGAGGGGGAGAGGGCCATGACCAAAGACAACAACCTGCTGGGGAAGTTTGAGCTCTCTGGAATCCCGCCAGCTCCAAGAGGAGTCCCTCAGATTGAGGTGACCTTTGACATAGACGCCAACGGCATTCTGAATGTGTCCGCTGTGGATAAAAGCACCGGCAGAGAGAACAAGATCACCATCACCAATGACAAGGGCCGGCTCAGCAAAGAGGACATTGAGAGGATGGTGCAGGACGCTGACAGATACAAAGCCCAGGACGACCTCCAGAGGGAGAAGATAGCTGCCAAGAACTCACTGGAATCCTACGCCTTCAACATGAAGAGCAGTGTACAGGACGAGAACATGAAGGGAAAAATAAGTCAGGAGGATCAAAAGAACGTCATGGACAAGTGTGAGCAGGCCATTTCCTGGCTGGAGAACAACCAGCTGGCTGAGAAAGAGGAGTACGAGCACCAGCTGAAGGAGCTGGAGAAAGTGTGTTCCCCCATCATCACCAAGCTGTACCAGGGAGGGATGCCCAGCGGGAGCTGTGGACAGCAGGCTCGTGCTAGCTCTGGAGCCAGCTCCCAGGGGCCAACCATTGAAGAAGTGGACTAAAATGATTCCTCTGACTGATGACAATTCTCATATCTTTTCTCTGTTCATAATGATTGTTGCAAATTTAGCATTTTTTATTGAAATTCTAAGAAATTCTTATGTGAAAGAAAATGTGTCAATTTGTCAACATTTGACATTCTGTAAAGCACTTTGAGCTGCATGTTTTGTATGAAAGGTCTTATACAAATTATAGTTTATTATTATCAACACTGAAAGTAAGTATTGATGTATATATTTATTGTACAGTATGTGCATTGCTGGACATTGCAAATAAAAATAAGAAATTATAGTTTCTGTCAAGTGTTATTTTTCCTATATTAAATTTTCTCATGTTCATTGACGCTCCAAACTTTGGGGATAATCATCACACTTGATGGAGCAGTTTCTGTTCACTAGTATTGATCACAGAATTTCTGAATCATTACAATGTGGAGAACACATTGTTGTGTTTGTATTATTGCAGCCTTGACACACACATGCATATTTACCAATAAAGCTGTGATAATCTAAAAAATAAAAAAAAACACTGCATGCACAACTCTGTAACATAATGCATAAAATATTCCTACATGACTTTTGCTCTAGTGAGCATAATTAAATAAGAGTTCAAACACAAACACGCTGTCATGTCAACTGGAAGGTTGCCTGCTTTGTTTTTTTAAGATGACAGGGGGGTAAGGGGAGGGGAAGCAGTGTAGAATTGAATGTGAGAACGGAAAATATAAAGTATAAATGTTAAAATATACATTGAGGATATAAGTACATTAGGAATTAGACATGTTCTACATAGGCCTCTTTCACATGCGATGAATTGTTTTTGCAGATATACTTCCAATTTACAATATCTAGAGACACAAATAATGACAATTACAACATTTGAGGTAGGTTTTGACCTTGATTCATAGGTAAGACCACATGTTCTATTGAACCTCAGTGACATAAACATTGCCTAAAGGTCATAATGAGATTCTAATTACCAGAGTTCATATAGGGGACCTACCTGATAAGCTAAATACATCATTCTTATCCCAGTCAGGGATTAATTAATTTGATAATGAGAACAGCCTGTAAATCCATATTGAAATGATACATTGGGGTAAATTGCTCTGCTTAGATTTATCCAACTTAGATAAAATAATAAGCTATATTCTTTGAGAACCTACAACTTAGGGAAACGCGTTCATACTGACCCCCACCCTGTTCTGGGGTGATGACTATAGTAGCCCACCCATCTGCAGGCTCTCCACCTAAATCATGAACCAATGGGCTCTCCACCTAAATCATGAACCAATGGGCTCTCCACCTAAATCATGAACCAATGGTCTCTCTCCACCTAAATCATGAACCAATGGTCTCTCTCCACCTAAATCATGAACCAATGGGCTCTCTCCACCTAAATCATGAACCAATGGGCTCTCTCCACCTAAAGCATGAACCAATGGGCTCTCTCCACCTAAAGCATGAACCAATGGGCTCTCTCCACCTAAATCATGAACCAATGGGCTCTCCACCTAAATCATGAACCAATGGGCTCCACCTAAATCATGAACCAATGGGCTCTCCACCTAAATCATGAACCAATGGGCTCCACCTAAATCATGAACCAATGGGCTCTCTCCACCTAAATCATGAACCAATGGGCTCTCCACCTAAATCATGAACCAATGGGCTCTCCACCTAAATCATGTGGGAAGCAATAAGCAATTAGCATAACTGGTGTAAATGTAAAGGCTTTTGTGACGCTCAAGGGTGAAAGCATATTTTATATCTGAATCTCTGCTCTTTTGTCTTAGACTCTATCCAAGATCTAGGTTTGAGTTTCCCAGACAAGAATTGGAATTTGCTCAAGTTCAGTTCTTGAATTCGATGTGTAATAATACCGCCTGGAAACAGAACAGCCTTAACACACACAGTGTGGGTCCTGGTGTGTGGAGGCTGCTTTAACACACACAGTGTGGGTCCTGGGGTGTGGAGGCTGCTTTAACACACACAGTGTGGGTCCTGGTGTGTGGAGGCTGCTTTAACACACACAGTGTGGGTCCTGGGGTGTGGAGGCTGCTTTAACACACACAGTGTGGGTCCTGGGGTGTGGAGGCTGCTTTTTCTCGGTATGTGGACCATGGATATGGGCAGGGAAGGATGAGGCCCCTAATCTAACACCCAAATGGAACTGTAACCACATGAAAGATTGTGCATTATCTTTTTTCTGAGTTCCCCCCAAATAGGAGGAAAAAAACTTTAAAATGAAAGAACAGGAAAAAGTGTCCATTGGTTTTAAACTGAGCCTCAGGTTTTCTGCTTCATGTACTTCATGAACCAATGGGCTTTCTCCACCTAAATCATGAACCAATGGGCTCTCTCCACCTAAATCATGAACCAATGGTCTCTCTCCCCCTAAATCATGAACCAATGGTCTCTCTCCCCCTAAATCATGAACCAATGGGCTCTCTCCCCCTAAATCATGAACCAATGGTCTCTCTCCACCTAAATCATGAACCAATGGTCTCTCTCCCCCTAAATCATGAACCAATGGTCTCTCTCCCCCTAAATCATGAACCAATGGGCTCCACCTAAATCATGAACCAATGGGCTCTCTCCCCCTAAATCATGAACCAATGGGCTCTCTCCCCCTAAATCATGAACCAATGGGCTCTCCACCTAAATCATGAACCAATGGGCTCTCCACCTAAATCATGAACCAATGGGCTCTCCACCTAAATCATGAACCAATGGTCTCTCTCCACCTAAATCATGAACCAATGGGCTCCACCTAAATCATGAACCAATGGGCTCCACCTAAATCATGAACCAATGGGCTCCCCCTAAATCATGAACCAATGGGCTCTCCACCTAAAACATGAACCAATGGTCTCTCTCCACCTAAATCATGAACCAATGGGCTCCACCTAAATCATGAACCAATGGGCTCTCCACCTAAATCATGAACCAATGGGCTCCACCTAAATCATGAACCAATGGGCTCTCCACCTAAATCATGTGGGAAGCAATAAGCAATTAGCATAACTGGTGTAAATGTAAAGGCTTTTGTGACGCTCAAGGGTGGAAGCATATTTTATATCTGAATCTCTGCTCTTTTGTCTTAGACTCTATCCAAGATCTAGGTTTGAGTTTCCCAGACAAGAATTGGAATTTGCTCAAGTTCAGTTCTTGAATTCGATGTGTAATAATACCGCCTGGAAACAGAATTGCTATTTAAGATGTGTCTTACACCGTGTCCTAACTGCTTGCGACGCGAGCAACAGAACGCGAGATCGCAGCTTGCTGTCCTAACTGAAACCGTAAAATTTCCTGTTCTGTTACGTCATTTGTCTATATTCCCAACTGAAGACAGTTAAAGAACAGCTGAATCCCAAATCGCGCACTTAGGCGAAAGTGCAGAGCACTCGCGGCCTTGTGGCCTTACATGCGCGTTCCCGCTAAGTCCACAAGGGCTCAGGGTAGTTCCAAAACTTGAATTGCTAGGTCCACAAGTGCGCCACGCCGCAATTTTGCGCACTGTAACCGCACTTACCGAAAGTCCGCAATTTCACGGACTTAGGAGCAGAAAATACCCACAGTCCACCGCGTCTCATGTGACACAGTGCTTGAGTGCATCCGAGTCATGATCCGAGTGCATCACACATAAATGATGACATTTGCAGATAACACAACATTTATCTTGAAATCCACATGCTGCAAACATATCCCACCCAACCTAATTTTTTAATTATTATTAAATTAAAACAGACTTCAATCGGTCAATTTGCAGAGCTGAAGGGAGCGTCAGAGCAGCCTCTGCGTCGGAGGAACGCGGCAGCCAATGAAAACGAAGTGGGAGGGGCATTGAGCGAAACTGGAAGTGCTGTCCCATTTAATTCACGGCCCTGCACCCTCTGGCCCTTCCAGCTGACGTCAATTAAGTGCTCAGGCCTCAGGCCACAAGTGCGAGGGGCCGCAAGTGCGGTTTGCGCACTCAGATTGGGATTCAGCTAGAACGCCTGTCAACGCGAGCGACAGGAGGAAAATAGGAACAGGGCGAGCGTCAAAAGGGCAGTCAAAACGTTGCGCCGCTTCGCGCTGCGTCGCTCGCGTCCAGTTAGGACATAACTATAGAAAACAAAGCAATGGAACGCATTTTGTCGCTGACGCTCGCTCGCGTCGCGTGTAGTTAGGACACGGCGATGTTACTTATCCAAATGCCAGCGTTCATCCTTGCAGAACCAGGCAAGGTTTAGCCTGGCTTATGTGCGTGGCTGTCTTGTTTCTGTTCAGGACTGGTAGGACAGAAGCTAGTCATGCCACTGAAATAGCTTTGAATTGAAATGACATGAAATAATGTCTGATAAATTACGATAGGTCTTGTCGCCTGGACACATCAGTTACAATCATCCATCTTCCAATGCTAATCCAGCACAATAAGAGCAGGATAGCCAGTTAGCTCATGGGCTCACAACAACTAGCAGCAGCTTCCATAACATTAATGGTAGCGGTCAGTGGCTAAAGCAGTTACACTGATGATTCCTGTAACGTTTGCTATTTTGCTGCAATTGGTTCAAGTTCTGTTTCTGGATAAAGGTATGGGTTAAACCCAGATAACACAAGGCTAGCGGACCTACAGCGGGTCCCCGATGGACGAGCTGGCGGACCTCCGGCCGAATCCGCTGACGGATGGCATCGAATGGCAAGCCGACCTCTGGCGGATTATTAGCATCAGGGACAGCGGCCCGCTAGTAATCCAAAATGCTCCCGCTATTGCTCCACCACTAGTCTCGGAGCCAGACTCTCTACGGAGCAGAGAGTCTGGACTTCAGCCGCTTAGAATTTGTAAAAGGAAGTTCTTAAAAAACGCATCACTTCCGGTCCGGACTGTCTACTACTCTCTACGGAATGTTGACGGGATATCCGTTTTTTCCCCCCAACTTCCTTCAACAAAATTTCAGCGCCTGAATACCAGACGTAGCAGACAATCCGGACCGGAAGTCGACTCGTCTGGCCCGTGAGACTACTGCACCACTATCCCACTGGTAGTTCATTGTCTATAACATAGGCCCATTGGCCCAAGGATTATGGATTTCTATTGCTAAATTAACTTACTCTCAACATTTTTTGGGTAACCCTTCCTTTCAAAGTCCCCCAATTACTAAACATTTACCTGGTAAATACATGCAAAGTATGTCCTAATATATAATGGATAATTACTGAGACACCTATACTGTAGATATATTTTCAAAACAGGAGTATTTCAAATGTTCAATTACTGCACATAAATAGTCAATAACTGACATAGCACCACCAGGTTACCACATTTTTACATAGCTTCTATAACATCCAGGGACCAAAAAAAATCTTGAACCCCTGACCTTCAACATTGGAGTCGGGCACTTTATCCACTACACCACCAAGGACCTCGAAAGTGCATAGTGTCATAGTATATTTACTTTGGTGTTCTGAGACTACTGCCTCTTGTGGTGGCAACATAGAACTGCAGGTCAACAACATGACTGAGGGAAAGAGAGAGGGAGGGAGTGACGACCGGACAAATGCTATCTATGGTGCACTGGCTTACAGCCACGCACAAAAACATGGGGACGCGCCCTATTGCGTTCTCTTCCCGACACGTTTTTAGGTTTCATTATTTTAACAATTCCCAGTCTATAAATTATTTTATTTGTAAATGACTCCGAAAAGGGATTAAACTATGAATAAAGTTCATGAATTCCATATTTGCAAATTGGAATCCTACAACCTGCAATTCAAATTTTAATAACTCATAACACATCCTGCGGTATTTTATTAGCCTACGCATTGAAGTTAAGAACTGAAGCAAATTCCAGTTCTAGTCTTGGAAACTCGTACCCAAGTATTGGATATGGTCCGAGACAAAAATATGACAGATTCTGCTATAACAGATAGTCCTCACAATCAGAGCATCGCAAAAGCTTTTATGTTTACAAATATTCAAAGGAGAGTATTTTCAATATATTGAAAAGATGGGGTCCATTTTCAGCTCTCTGCCTCTTCTCCAACAGTCCCGTTCCCTCCCCCGCCCCAGGCATGTGTATAAATCAGAGGTGCAAACCAATCACAGGTGAAAAAGCTGACAAACATGCCCTCATACAGATCAAACAAACGACCTTTTTTGGATTAAAAACGGCAATTTTCACCTAAAGGTGACAAATCTGCACCCCTGATAAATGGACTTGTACACTAAATGTTATAAACAAATCTCTTTACATACCCCAACAAGAGATGGCGGTATCAAACATCAAATAATTTGTTATAGCCAGATGGTTTAACGTGTTAAAAGACTGGCTGAAGTTGAGGCATCATTGCAGTCGGTGTCAAATGAGAAAAGTCATTATAGGGCCTGATTTACACTTGGTTCATTTGAGCACCCGTCATTGAGTATGAAAGCCAGCCAAGCGCCAACAATATATTTTACCCTTACAGGTCTAGAAATGTAAACATCTGAATCTACAAAGAGCTTATAACTTGGGCAAACTTATATTTTGTATATGTATATTTGTATATGTATATTTTGTATGAAGCAGATACCAAAACCAAAACCACCCATAAGTCATAATTGACAGCTTAAGTGCCTTTTATTTGGGACAAGAACACAAAAAGCAAACAGTGCCATCAATATCTCTCACCACATGGTACTGGACGTGTTAACAGCAATGCATGGTTGTTCCTAGAAAATAAAACCAAAGTGTTGGGCCTTAAATAAAC
This sequence comes from Borostomias antarcticus, assembly GCF_949987555.1. Lineage (NCBI taxonomy): Eukaryota > Metazoa > Chordata > Actinopteri > Stomiiformes > Stomiidae > Borostomias > Borostomias antarcticus. The sequence goes on along the minus strand of NC_140248.1, from coordinate 4,924,683 downwards.
AAGTAGAAAAAGCTGGGTGGGTGGGGTTGGGGTGTGAGGGGTTCAGTCAGGCTCAGTCCTCCTCATCCCAGTCCTTCTTGCCCTGGGGGGCTTTGGGTCCTCCTGCTGGTTTGGCCATGATGATCTGGGGGAGAACATGGAGACAGCAGTCAGTCAGTCAACCACAAAGGTCGAAATAATCAAGCACTTTATTTTGTTAACATTTAACTAAGTATGACCACTCCGCCATTGAAATGAAATCCAACAACAGGCTGTTGTTCTAGAGCTGATGTGTCTCCTGGCTCCATGCAGCATGCATTCACACACCGTGCCTTGGTTCTACATCCTAACCCAGGTCCATTTGCCTTTCTGGACCCTTCCTTGGGATCCAACCTCTCATGTTTACAGGTCGACTCTCTGGACAGAACAAGTAACGAGGCAAAGGCTCCAATTATCTTTTGAATGGTTGGTGAAATGGAGCCATCAGCATATTGCTTACACCTATCAGTTCCCCACAGATCTGAACAGGCTCAGGGTTAGGAGCTAATAGGATTGGAATGGTTGTGTTCGCACCGGGCTTGAGCGATATACCATAGTTAGTTTCAGCATCGCACACAATTGGCACAGATTGAGAATAGCAGTGCATAACTGTCATGTGTTTTGGTGAATTCACTAACAACGCATAAAACACCATTAATCAAACCCCAATGTCTATCGACATTACTCCGTCACACGCATACAAAGTTAGTACAGACAGGAAGTTGTGACGTTAACACAGCACACGCAAAGACACGTCCGTGATCGGGTGAGTATCCGTGCAGTTCTCTCTGTGTCACACACACACACGTTCCAGCACCTGCTGAGAGGGTGTGTGTTCCCTCTTAATGGTGCGTTTCAAACTGATCGGGCTCCTCCTCCCAGCCGTCTTTGTCCCAGTGGCCTCTCTGCTTGGGAGCCCGGGGTCCCCCAGCAGGCTTAGCCATGATGATCTGAACCACACACACAGGCTTCCTGACTAAGACTCTGCACACAGTGGACCCGCCCACAACAGAATTTCATACTCAAGACACCTGCTGCTGAAATGGTAATGAAAATCAGGTTGAATCAAGTTGAACTTATGGATATGAGAAGGCAAAGGGATATCCAGCTTGTTCCTGTCGATCTGCGAAGAGAAGGAGGATGGTGGCGGTGTGCGTGTCTATACCTGGTCCACTCGGAGCACGGTGACGGCCGCGTTGGTGGCCAGTTTGATACCCCAGTGTTTGACCAGGTAGGGCTCCAGGATCCCAGCCTCCAGCATGTCCTTCAGAGCAGCGCCCTCTCCCTGTCAGACATGATTACACATCCAGTCATGATCTCAGAGTGCGTGTGCCAATTACAATGCCATGTTAGAGTGTGTGTGGGCGCGTGTGTGTCGCCATGTTGATTTCTCTGTGCTTCTGTGTGGGAGAACGATGCGGTGTGAAGGGATTGCGAACGCGCATGTAGACACCAACTCGCCTCAATGTCAAAGCCCATGTTCTTGTTGCCCTCGTGGTGGGCAGCGTACAGTTTAGAGATGAGCTCGTTGCCCTTGACGCCAGAGTTCTCCGCTAGGGCACGAGGTACGGCCTCGAAGGCATCGCCAAACTTCTTGATGGCATACTGCTCCAGACCTGGACAAGACTATACACACGGAGAACAACACCATTTAGGATGGCACACAGCCACGCTCCTCCTTTAAACAGGGGGTCCCTCGGTTTTTTTTCCTGACTCAGAATGATGAGGCAAGGTGGTACCTTAAGTGGGGTGGGGGTGGGGGCTAGATTTTGGGCAACAAAAGCTTAATTTCCTTTCTGGTGAATTTTCTATGCAAATCTGGTGAATTGTCTATGCACTAATGTGTGCAAACTAAAATCTTACAACAAATCAATGGAAAACTAAAAATGAGTACCTACTACGCAAAATGTGTTCAGGTTGGCAGGTCATTTGTGGGTTTTTTTGTCGAGCTGGAGGCGATAACATTTGAGGAAAGCGGCCACCTCCTAATTCTATATATGCAGGGAAGACCCTGTTAAATGAACAAAAGGTGGGTAGAGCAAGCTCTCCGTACCTCTCCATAAGAGGTGATCTGTCTGGCCAGCTCGATCTCCGTGGCCCCGGCCCCGGGAATCAGCCGCTTGTCCTGCAGGAGGGGAATCAACAACAGTTGCGCTCCTAAACGGCTTCATTTAAACCCAGATCAGCTCCTAAACGGCTTCATTTAAACCCAGATCAGCTCCTAAACGGCTTCATTTAAACCCAGATCAGCTCCACCCAGCAGCACCAACCAGGGTTGTGTACAGCTGACAGAGTGCTAGTGACTCACCCTGGCCAGGACCTTGAAGGTGTTGACTCCGTCGTCAATGGCCCTCTCGATGTCGTCCATCAGGTTGTCTGTGGAGCCCCTGATCACGAGGGTGGCGATGGCGCCCTCCTCTTTCTCTGTCGGGGGGTGATATGAGAGAAGAAAGGATGAGAAAGGTGGAAGGGAGACGTTGAGATCTCGTATTGAGGATATATAAACCTCAAGTGTGAACAGGAGTGGTGAGGGGACACCGGCGAGTCTCACCGTGCTTGAACGCCACCACCTGCGTGTCTCCCACCTCCGTCAGGTAGACGCTGTCACAGTGGCCCATCTCCTCTGGGGTAGGAGGGGTCTGGAGAGGGTGGCGAGAGGGTGAAACAAACCACACCATTCACACAATCCAGTGGAAACACCAGAGCTCATATCACATTTCTAAAACTGAAACAAATAGATAACACTAGGATAATGTTAAATGGTGGTGAGATTTGACAGCTCCAGGTGTGGGGTACTGTGAGAGAGACTCACCAGTCTGGGCAGCGCTACGGCTCCCAAGGTCTTACACAGCCTACGCAGGTCCCACTTTGAGTTGAGTCTGAGGGGAAACACCACAGGGTTACACAGGGCAGGGGTTCCACACCACAGGGTTACACAGGGCAGGGGTTCCACACCACAGGGTTACACAGGGCAGGGGTTCCACACCACAGGGTTACACAGGGCAGGGGTTCCACACCACAGGGTTACACAGGGCAGGGGTTCCACACCACAGGGTTACACAGGGCAGGGGTTCCACACCACAGGGTTACACAGGGCAGGGGTTCCACACCACAGGGTTACACAGGGCAGGGGTTCCACACCACAGGGTTACACAGGGCAGGGGTTCCACACCACAGGGTTACACAGGGCAGGGGTTCCACACCACAGGGTTACACAGGGCAGGGGTTCCACACCACAGGGTTACACAGGGCAGGGGTTCCACACCACAGGGTTCCACAGGGCAGGGGTTCCACACCACAGGGTTACACAGGGCAGGGGTTCCCAACCTTCCTTCCCCAGAGCCCCCCGAACTTACACTTGGTGGAATTTGCGCCCCCCCCCCCCCCCAAAAAATCGCTGTGACCATCCAGTCTGTGTGTGTTCATACGTGCACGAATTCCATCAGGTGTAAGTTAGGGTACAATGAAGCGCTTCGCCAGTGTAGCAGGAATATTCATTTTGACACGATTCATAGTCTCAGATTAATTTGTTGAATTTATATGGTATTGTAGTGCTGTAAATACAAGGCTTTTTGGGCCTTCATCAGATATGATCATGTCTTATAGTGATGTCAATACAAGGCTTTTTGACCCTTCATCAGATATATAACTTATAACTGCTGTGGCTGACATGTCAATAACATGATTCTTTGTCTAGCTAATATTAAGGCCTCAGATTGTCTGGGGCCTGGCGCCCCCCCTGCGATTGTTAGCGCCCCCTTAAGGCTGTGTGCACACTGCAGATATTTTATGTAGCGGATAAATTACCCAGAGTGGATTTTGTGTTAAAAAAAGAGATGCGGCTCTTGAAGTGTATTTAGTTTCCATAACAACATTCTTGACTCTACCCAAGTTCGATATATTGTACCTTACGTTTTATCTTGTAACCAACCGTTACATTATTTACTTGCATTTCGCAACTTTTGGGCTTTTACTGTCATGTCAAAAAGTAGAAAGATTGCTCTGGCTGTAGCCTATTTAGAGGATGAAGAGGAGAGTTTGTCTGACTGGATTATGGGTTCAGGAGTCCTCTCTGGCCAGAGCACAGCGCATCTCAATATCCACCCGCATTCTGATCTTTTCCCATAGCTTTGAATGGAAATAAGATGCCGAAATCTGCAGCGCATTTTAAAGAGACCCATAGTGTGCACCCAGCCTAAGGGGGGGGGCGGAGCCCAGGCTGGGAAACCCTGATATAGGGGACCCGTCTGGGGCTGAACGCGTTGGACGACCGCCGGGCCCGTTCCTCTCACCTGACCACCATGAGCTGGTACTTGTTGGCGTAGTGCAGCGCCATGTCGGCCACCTTTCCGCCCGTCACCACCACGTTGGTTCCGGCCTCGGCGATGGCCTTCACCTGGGCCTCCATCATGTCCTCCTCGCCCTTACTGAAGTTCATCAGCTCCGCCGCATTCTTTATCAACACTGTGCCCTGGGGCAGTGAGGGAGGGAGGGAGGAACGATGAATGAAGGAAGCTATGCTAGTTGGTTATGACATCACTCGAGAGAGAGAGAGAGAGAGAGAGAGAGAGAGAGAGAGAGAGAGAGCGAGAGAGAGAAATGGAGGGAGAATTAGAAGGAAGATTTCAGGGTTTTAACTACTTTGACAGTGCAGCAGGTAGGGAGGAAGAGTCAGTGGGTGGGTGAGGCCAGGTCGGGTAGAGGGTTCCTCACCTTGGTCTCTGTCACCATGCAGTCGAAGGGACAGGAGAAGACGGCGATCTTGGCGTCTTTGACCGACGTGACGTCGCCCTCGGCCTCCTTCTTGAACACCATGCCGTGCAGCACGGAGGAGGACGTCAGCCCACAGCCCTGCAGACCCACACAGGGGAGGACTTCAGATACACACACACACACAGGCTAGAAAACCTGACAACGGCAAAGCAAGAAACCCTCGTGGAGAGTGTGTTAGAGAGAGGGAGAGAGAAAGGAAATGGCCGTAGATCGCACCACTTACCAGGATCTTGCACACTCTGACGTTATCCACGTTGAAGTTGCCAGATTCAGGGAAGATGGAGACTGCAGCGCATATAAAGCATGTCAGACACACACCAGCTCTGTCAGTGTGAGTTATCAATCTTCATCTGAGAAATGATCCAATACTCCTGGATGTCAAGTGGTGTGAAGGAGCTCGTGCTTTCACCTCCAGCGCACCCATCCAATCTCATTAGATCAGAGACGGCCCTTGTTAGATCAGCTCTTTAGCCAAATTAAAGGAGGAGGGAATAATCTGTTTCTATACAGTACACCAACGGGCTGAAGTTTCAGGGTTGAGTTTTCAGACTCACCACAAGCCTGGGCGATGAGCTCGGCCAGGAAGTCTTCGTTGCCGTACTGCTTGCTCATGACGGCCGGGCGGATCATGGCCGACGCCTCGTCGACGTCGTGGAGGTTCTTGGCTGATGAGCACACACACTCAGGGAGGATCTCCAGCGCCTTCTTGGACGCCATCTCATAGCCCTCAATCACCTGAGACAGATGGAGGCTGAATATCAGTGCTGAACAAACAGTTGTGCAATGGATATGTGTGTATATGAGAGAGAGGGAGGCAGTATGTGTGTGTGTGTGTATATGAGAGAGAGGGAGGCAGTGTGTGTGTGTGTGTGTGTGTGAGTGTGTGTGTGTATATGAGAGAGAGGGAGACAGTGTGTGTGTGTGTGTGTGTGTGTGTATATGAGAGAGAGGGAGACAGTGTGAGTGTGTGTGTGTGTGTTTACCTCTGAGACAGACAAGCCCATCCTGAGCAGCTCCTCTGCCAGTTCCAGCAGAGCTCCGGCGAACACCAGGACGAAGTTGGTTCCATCCCCCACCTCCTGCTCTTGCATGTGGGACGCCATCACGATCATCTTGGCTGCCGGGTGCTGCACCTATAACACCACCCGAAAAAAACAAAAAAACATATAGCTCAGGTTTGACTATAAACTCAATTTTTAAGACTTATCAAAGATGGGAGATGTGTCCAGTGTTGAACAGGGTAGTCTCACCTCAAGCTCTCTGAGAATCGTTGCCGCATCGTTGGTGACAAAGAGTTTCTCCAAGTGGTTGATGACCATTTTGTTCATGCCTGAGAAATGTAGAAATAAAATATAAGTCATGGTACGTTTAACGTTTTCAAGGGCTGAACCTGTACATATGCATTACCACTGTGGGTGGGTTATCACTCTTGGGACAGGCTGGGGATCTCACCGTTGGGCCCGTAGGCAGTGCGCGTGGTCTGGGCCAGCTCCTTGCACGCCTGGATGTTACGGAAGACTGCCTCTTCCAGCCCGGAGTAGTGCTGACGAGAACAAGCGCAGTGTCAGTGAGTCAAATCAAATCAAATCAAACTTTATTTGTATAGCGCATTTCATACACAGAGGCAACACAATTCTCTTTAGGTCCCAGTCCCACCCCTACATATTCCAGAGACCAAGATCCAGACTCATAGAGTGTGAGAGAATAGAGATTAGAAGAATGGTGGTACAGGTCTTAAGTATGGACAAGATAGTTATACAGATAGCTAAATTTACTCATCTGTTTAGGGAGATGCCGGAACAATATCACTAGAAAGGTACAGGGCTAGTTGGAACACACCGCCTAACGTTAAAATAATGAATTATTGAGGTTTCGCCCCAAGATGCGGATCTTCTCGGGCCACGCCTTCCTTGGGCTTGTTCACCATCCGTGACGCAGTCAGTCACATTACAACTGAGCACTGTACTCGTTAACGTGAGCTACCTAACAAACTGACCTAACACACTGACCTAACACACTGACCTAACAAACTGACCTAACACACTGACCTAACACACTGACCTAACAAACTGACCTAACACACTGACCTAACACACTGACCTAACAAACTGACCTAACACACTGACAGTTTGATTGTTGACAGTAAGATACAGATCTTAACTAGTCTGCTCATCGAACCACCATGGATGAATGACAGTGCTAGGCTAGCTAAGCAGCAGCATGGGAGGCTCGCTGTTCAGTGCGTGCTCATTGGTTGCTAAGCTAAACTAGCTAGCAGACAGTCGACTCATTATCTAGTTATATCGTTAGTTCAAGGATGTCCGAAGAGCAGTCTTTAGATTCGATGTCAGCGGCATTTGTCACTGCCTTCTCCCCATTTCTCACATGAGTTTGCGATCAAGTCGGCAGGATAGAGTATGATTCTTGGCCTAGGCTGTTCTAGAAACCTCTCTCTCCATGAAGGCTGTTCTAGAAGCTTCTCTCTCTCTCCATGACTGTGCTTCCCGTGGTTAGCCTAGCCTAGCGAGCTAGCGAGCTCTAATAGGAAATAATGTTAAGCAGTAAGGGTTCATTTCAACACATAACTAGACCTCACCTTTGCCCCATCCTTTAACATTTGGGCAAAGCCCGGAGCTTTGGGGACGTGTAGAGCCATTTTCTGATGTTTTACAGTAGCCGCGGTGTCCAGGAGAGAGTAGCTGCAGCGTGGGTTCAGCAGCACAAAGAGGAAGGGGGAGGAGCGTCGGGCTTCGCTACAGTGCATCGCGATGGACATACTTAAGAAGGCGTTTGTAAAATAGCAAACCCAATGTTGTTCAATGAGTGACCACACGGGGGCAGAGTAGTACTAGGCTACCCAAGTGTACAACCTAGACATGGGTGGCTTGTCTGAAGACTAAAACATACTCCACAATGTCTCTGGGACGCTTACTTTGAAATAGGTCATTTTATTACACTCCAAACAGAATATGGTATTAAAGTGTTGGTCTAAGGGCAAATCAGAGGATGGCCCCAGTGGAACACAGTAAGCCAAATACAGTGGGCCACATATTCGGAACAGGGAGAAGTGGACAAGGTCAAAGAAAGGACAGTTTGTAAAAAGAAATTAAGAAAAATCCTGGAAACAGCTTACAGTATTTTTCTTTGGATTGTAGGCTACAACGTACTGTTCAGAACACTTTGGCATCAGGGCTTGTATTATACCATTATGCTCAGTTAATGGAGAACAAAATTACAGTGCAGAATTGTACCTGAGAATGCTGAGTCATCAGGGTTGACTTGTACTCAGGGCACCCATACTTTACAACAACCTAAACAGCTAAACATAACTGAGCATTGTGGTGCAAGAATATCATCACACATGGATGCAAATCAGTTGATAGTCACCTAGTTGAGCTACCAGAAGGTGAAAAAACACATCGACCAGAAACTGTACAGTATATTATTTGCTTAAAGGGCAATGCTCGTTTTTGACAACCTGGACCTTATTTACGACATATTATAAGAAGTTTGACTCACCCGAGATCACTTTTGTGTAGTTCGGAGGCATGTAGAAGAAATTTAAAATCCAGCGCGAGCCAGTATATCCATGTAATGACGGTGATCGGGGCAACGAGAATGCAGTTTCTCAAAATCTATTTTCGGCCGCTAAACGGTTGTTTTCATCAATCAGATTGGATGAATCGACAGTTGAGATTCCTCAACGCGAGGCATTGTTGTGGTTTTCAAATACGGGGTCTTTAGCCTCTGTAATATGATCTTTACACGCCTTTCCCCACTTGCTCCAGCACGCATGCGCACAGGCCAGCGCGCAGACTGGCTATTCTCCGGCTCACATTCTCTGCGCTACGATCGTTGTTGGTGCCGAGAATATTGTCGTCGTCATTCGTCAGCAACAATCCGATCGTAGTGCAGAGAATGTGAGCCGGAGAATAGCCAGTCTGCGCGCTGGCCTGTGCGCATGCGTGCTGGAGCAAGTGGGGAAAGGCACTTATATATATATACTGGCTCGCGCTGGATTTTAAATTTCTTCTACAGGCCTCCGAACTACACAAAAGTGATCTCGGTGAGTCAAACTTCTTATAATATGTCGTAAATAAGGTCCAGGTTGTCAAAAACGAGCATTGCCCTTTAACCTGAGGAAGTGCCCTCGGTAAGACCGGGACACGAGACGACCTTACCTTCATAAAGTAAAAGGTGTTGAGTGTGTATTGTGTGTTAAGGCTGTACCTGAGTGGTTCCAACTGTGACGCGTGGTTACAAGTTCAAAGCTTGAACAAGGGTTGATCAGAAATGAACCGTGAGTTATTGAATACTTCAATGGAATGTTGAGGAAATCCTTGTAAGTATAGAAGACATACGATAAAACAAGGTTCTGAGCCAAGTAGTGCATAAACGTCTCCAGTTATCTGAGAAGGCAGAGTTAGAACATGAATGATTACTGTGCAATCTTCATGTTAAATGCATGTAAGCTGCACTGCTATAAAATCTTTATTCTTAAAAACAGTTTCTTTGTAGGTCACTGCATGTAGTGTCATTATCCAAGTTGCTCCTGGGGCCACACTCCCTCCTTGGGACACCATTTCAGCACAGGTGCTTATCTAAGGAGCTTTCCCATTGGCTGAGTGTTCATTACATGCGGGCATCTCCCTGGAGCAGCTGGGTGAAGGTTCAAAAGAGGTCTGGTGTATATCTGAGGCCGGGCCCGCTGAGAAGGCCGAGTTTGGGGCCTGGGGCTGGAGTATCTCCCCAAGCCCAGCGAAGAGGGGGTCTGTGGAGGAGATAAGAGATGAGAGCGGGCAGTCTGCGCTGGAGTACTTGGCCAGGACTTGGAGCTGTTCTGGACGTAGTGCTGCCTCACTGCAGACTCTCTGATACAAGGCAGAGACACTGTGCCAAGTCTTCAACTTCAACTGGCTCAACTGGTTTCTCTCTGCCGTCAGCTTCTCCTTCTCTGTTCTCTGTGACGCACACACACACGCACGCACACACACAGGTGCATTGATGGATTAGTCAACACTAAGTACTTTGTATGAAACAAATATAAATGACTGACAGATAAACGTCTCAAGCGCTCCTCACCAGCTTGTCGATTTCACACTCCAGATTGTGGATGCAGTCCAGCTTCCTCTTGCGGCATCGCTGGGCAGCGGCGCGGTTCTTACTGCGCCGTCTCACGTCGTGGACAAAGTCCAGCTGCGTCGGAGTCAGACTGTGCTGCTTCAGCGTCTGCTGGAAGTCGTTCCTGGTCAGGGACACCACGCAGTCCACAGAGAACGGCAGCTGCACCTGCTGGCCCCAGGGAGGGAGACACTACTCTCAGCGTACGACTGAACAACCAGTCCCGAGGAACAGTCACTGTTGTAAAGGATTGTGTGACTCATAAATGTACCTTATATATGAGCTGATAGTGGTGGAAGTGGAGGTTGCCTCATCTAACTTTAATATAACGCTAACACCGTGTCCTAACTGCTTGCGACGCGATCAACAACGCGACATCACATGCTTGCTGCCGTAAAATTTTCCATTTGTCTATATTCCCAACTGAAGACAGTTAAAGAACGAACGCCTGTCAACGTGAGCGACAGGAGGAAAATAGGAACAGGGCGAGCGTCAAAAGGGCAGTTAAAACGTCGCGCCGCTTCACACTGCGTCGCTCGCGTCCAGTTAGGACATAACAATAGAAAACAAAGCAATGAAACGCATTTTGTCGCTGACGCTCGCTCGCGTCGCGTGTAGTTAGGACACGGTGTAACGCTATCAATTCTTAACCTAAATCCACAGCACCTGGATGTGGCCTGACCACCACAGTCATATCTTTCACCGGTCTCCGGTCACTGCTGTGGTGAACCAGTGAGTGTCTGATAACAGGTTCTGATCTGTGCTGGACTCTGATCCAGCTGGCAAGCACACTCGCACACACACACGCGTGCATGCACACACACACAGCTGAATTATTAACCGAAACCACCGTGGTGAATGAGCGCCAACACCTGTCCACCTCTATGACCACGCACGATCTTATCTAAGACAAACAGGAGCGCCATGCCACAGTTAGGGAGAGGTTTCCTCGGGCCACTTCAACGCAAGCTAAGTGTGATCGAGACTCAAAATTATAGTGCTAATTTAAGTGGTGGAATCCATTCACAACAACGCTTTAATAAAGTAATATTTGAAGAAGCCTGAGATTCAGAATGACGAACAAACGTGTTTTTCTCTTCCGTCTCACCTTCCTGGCCATCTCGCTGGTGTAGGACTCACTGTCCCCCTCGGTGTCCAAGCTGTCCGAGTCTCCGTCCTCCCCTGAGGTGAGAGAGGACACGTAGGGACTCCACCCAGAGGGGTACGACCCCTCGCAGGCCGGCAGCGGGGCGTCGGCTTCTCCTGTCCCCGTCCCCGTGCCTCTGCCTGGGTCCAGGGTCTGGAGGTGGGCCCAGTCCCTGGTTCTGGAGCTCGGGTCCAGCTGGAGCTTCTGCCCGTCCACGGCTGCGCTTCCGGCCTGCGAGGCTCTATTCCCAAGCCCGGGCCCGGTCTCGCCCTCAGCCCCGGTCTGGAGCCCGAAGCCCGTCCCAGCCCACGTCCCAGACCCGTCCCCTGTTCCGCTCTGGGCCCCGGACCCCGACCCGGTTCTGTGGGCGGCGTCCAGGCTGAAGGTAGGGGAGGAGAGCTCTGCCCAGAGGCCCCAGGCCAGGTTCTCTGCCACCTCTCTCTCCACGCTGCTTCTGTCGCTACCTCCTCTCCCGCCTTCTCCTCTGCCTCTACACAGCGGCCTCTCCTTGCTCTCCCCGTCACTCGTCCCTCCTCCACATTTCTTCATCCCCCCATTTCTCCGCAGCCTCTCCGCCTCCTCCTCATCGCTGCTCCGCTCGCCATATTCCTCCCTTTTCTCCGCCGCCAGGGATTTGGGACGGCTGTGAACAGCGCCGCTGACTCCCCACGACTCCAAGTTGACTCCCCACGACTCAGAGTTGACTCCCCACGACTCAGAGTTGACTCCGCACGACTCAGAGTTGACTCTGCACGACTCAGAGTTGACTCCCCACGACTCCGATTTGACTCCCCACGACTCCGAGTTGACTCCCCACGACTCCGAGTTGACTCCCCACGACTCCGAGTTGACTCCCCACGACTCCGAGTTGACTCCCCACGACTCCGAGTTGACCCCGCACGACTCCCGGTCCCGTCGGTCTCCCGGTCTCCCTCCGGGGCCCGCCCTCTCCGCTTCCCGCAAGCCGCCATTGCGCTCTCTCTCTACAGCCGCCTCCTTCTTTATCTGCGAGAGGCCTCGTCCGGGGGCCTCGGTGGCAGGACCCTCCCCACGGCCCCCGGAGGACGGCAGGCCTCTCAGAGCGGGTGGGGCACCGGGAGGACAGTCCTCCCCGCTCTCCACCGCAGGGGAACCGGGGCACTTCTCCAGGCCGGAGGCCCGTTTCACACAGACTAGCTCGGACTCAGGATGCTTCGGACTCTGGAGAGAGTAGTCGGTCGGGCCGTCCGATTGGACGTCAGACTGGAGAGGCGGGCCTCTGCTCTTGCTTCCTGTGACGTCACTTCCTGGCTGGAAGATGGCTGCAACCAGCTCTTGTTCGGAGGGTGAATCCAAAGAAACCCGCGCTCCTTTTTCACTCGACAGGGTGTCAATGACGGCATCTGGGTAGCGGACGGGGCCGACGGACTGTTTCTTCTTACAGCGCGTCTTACAGCACGTCTTTTTCGGAAAGGGGGCAGAGCCTCTGGTGCTGGGGAAGAATTTGGGAAGGAGGAAGTCAAAGCAGGCTTTGTCCAGATCTTTGAAGCCCAGAATACCTGCGCAGTTGCGGATCTCAATGGCGTTATCTTTGCTGAACAGGAGTTTGGATGTGTAGGCAAACCTGAGCAAAGGCCCGAAGCCACTGACAGTCACCTGAGAGAAGAGGAAAGAGAAAGAAAGAAAATAAATGTTTAAATGTCTGGATATTGACACCTATAAAGACACCACATACACACACGTATGGTTGCAGCCACACACACAGTAAGTAAGTAAGTAAGTAAGTAGGTAAACTTTATTTATATAGCGCTCTTCACAGCATGGATGCACAGAGTGCTTTACAGTAATAAGTTAAAATCAAACAAAATATGCAATAAAAAAAAAACCCATTAAAACCAGAAACAGAAACAAAAAGAGAACATTGCAAGCCGCAACAAGAACCAGTGTCTTTAGTTGTTTTTTGAACATACGTTCAGAGGGTGCAACTCTCAGGTCCTGAGGCACTCCAGAGACACACACACACACACACACACACACACACACACACACACACACACACACACACACACACACACACAGACATGGTCACACAGATTCAGCACAATCCACCTGCTGACAGAGCATATTTTCTATCCTATCTCTCTCATCAGCTGGAATAGGGTGAGCTGTACATCCCTACTATGCATGTGAACTGCATGACTCCAACTCTGGAGCCAACAGCCTTGAGCATCACAACCCATGGAATGTGGTCAGTAATAAGTAGCATACTAATCTAGTTTCTCTACCTCAGTTCAAGGGAGGAGTGATGCCATAAAGTAGGGGAAACTTACTTTAGCTTAGCACAATCAGTAGGGTGAACACCTAGACTTTAGCTTAGCACAATCAGTGGGGTGAACACCTAGACTTTAGCTTAGCACAATCAGTGGGGTGAACACCTAGACTTTAGCTTAGCAGGCTAAGTCGTTTCTTTCTCACCTCAGCTGGCAAAGTGAGGATCAGCCCCTGGCCTGCGTGGGAGGAGACCCTGTTTGTGAAGTACTGGCTGCAGGAAGCCAGGACCGAGCGGTGGGCCCTGAAGCTCTCCCCCTCCACCACCACGGTGAGGTCACACAGCACGTCTCTACGCCTCTGGTCGTCAAGGCAACGCAGCACATGGGAGCTGTGCACCGACGACTCGAACGTAAACGCAGAGGACCGTGAGCTCTCCAGAGACATGGTCAGCAGGGACATCTGGACACACACACACACACACACACACACACACACACACACACACAGAAAGACAAACACACAGGCAGTTACAGAGAAAATCTAACTTAATGAGTGCCCACTAATCGACCATATTAACCACACATCCACCATTGATTATGCCCCACAGCTGCATGCCTACCGCAATCAGCTGAATTATGTTCAGTCATGGAGTGCAGACAGCCATAGCAATCAGCCTGAGACAAATCGGCTACCCCTTTAGTTTACCTACTGAAATCTAACATGCTAAATTAATTCTGTATGAGCATAGCCAACGTGTCCATAAGCCCTTATCTCAACTAGACTGTATTCTGAACTCCGGCTAACTCCGATCAGTGTGTGTGTGTGTGTGTGTGTGTGTGTGTGAGTGTGTGAGAGTGTGTGTGTGTGTGTGTGTGTGTGTGTGTGTGTGTGTGCGTGTGTGTGAGAGAGTGTGTGTGTGTGTGTATATGTGCCTGCCCATGGGCAACAGAGCGGAGAGCGCTGACTCACGTGCTCCTGCTGATAAAGGATGATCAAGCACATTCTCTCTCTCTCTGAATCTGTCCAGTAAAGGAGTTCGATCTCCGCGAAAGTCCACTGACCAGATAATATGTAACCAATCATCATATATATATATTCAAATATTCTTGAGAAAGTTTATGTGCACTGGCTTGTTTGTTGTGATGACGACAGTCTTTTCTAAACCTCTCAATCTAAACCTCTAAATCTAAACCTTAAAAGACTGGGCTGAGGTAGGATAAACCCAAAAAAGGATTAGGGTATGTCGTTGTCCAGATAGGCATGTGAAATACTGCACTCACGAGGTAAACAAGCAGCCTAACACGTCACGTTACTATAGCCTTAACAAAACATGCACATTGTCGAAAACAAGCAAGTCGCACGCAAGTCTAATAAACGTCGGCTACGGTCTGAAAGAGAAATAATGAACTTACCTATCGCAAGGTCGAGAAATGTGTGGACTATAAATGTGAGGAATCGTCACGAATTCCTCCGAGCTGAGATTATTCAACGTGTGAAATCCAACTTCAGCTGTTATGAGGCTCGATCCCTCAACCACTTGACAGACGCGATGCCAGCTAGTGAGCTGAGACTGAATTCAAGCTCTTTTGGCGCAGCCCTTCCTCGAATTAATTTCTTGCCATACTATGATCCCTGTCATAATACTAGCGCGTTACTTCCGCTTTCTGGACACAAATGTTTGCGAGAGAGAGAGAGAGAGAGAGAGAGAGAGAGAGAGAGAGAGAGAGAGAGAGAGAGAGAGAGAGAGAGAGAGAGAGAGAGAGAGAGAGAGAGAGAGAGCTAGTACATCAGTGTGATCTGCTTCTCAATTAATCACTGCTGAGAGGTAGTCACTCAATTTACCTACAAAAACGTAGGCTTCGTTTCTGACTGCAACTATCTGGGATAATGTGTGTGTGTACGGGGGTCAGCTGATTATTTCACAATTTCAGAGTAATCTCATTGTGAAACAGTAACTTCCCTATTCTGAGTTGGTTTACTGATAAACCGTGCAACTGAAAGATGAATCATGCTGGAGTTCAAAACAAATGCATTTTATTCATTATAGATTATGATAATGTGATGCCATTGAGCATTTAGGTGGGTTTGACACATTTATCAACACATTTATGCTTATGACAATTTGGTGTCACAGCAGGGAACCAACACACACATAATCACAACCCTTTCTCATTGTTAACAATAGAGAATCACTCTCCTATCGTACTTCCATTGCCTTTCCAGAGAGGGACTGAGCATTACATCTAGCTAGTTTTGACACTAACATTTCTCACCTCAACGTCTTACTCCTCTCTGTGCATAGCAAGAGCCTCTGGGGTTTGGAGAAAGGGTGAGGGGTTAAGGGGGGGGGGGGGGGCTCCCCAGAAACAAAAGTTTGGACCACATTACACCATCTGCAGGTGTCCACACTAACCCCGAGATACACAGAAACACTCAAACCCTAAAGAGCCCCCTCTCTTTAGTCGTCTGTCTTATGTCTACGCCTCACAAGGAAACCCCGAGCTCCCGATCCATGCAGTCAGTGAGTAACAGTTGGTCATGGAACCTAGAACCTCGAACGAAAATTACATCAGATCAAAATAACGCATACTGGTGTTTCACCATCTTAGTCATCCTAAGAAAGCAGGCTCATTGGTTCCTCTTAGACATCATAACAACATTCCACATAGTTACAGGGATGCCATGTTCTCTGGGCTCAGCGCTGACCAAAACTCAGACAGAATCGGAATTCAAATCTAAACCGTCACCCTGAAAGGGATACTCAGAAGAGGCAAAATGGCGTCTTATAGCTCTGAAGTGTGCCAGAGACAGGAGACTTGTGTAACGGCTGAACCCCTCCCTGTCTCATCCCGGTGTATAGTCAGCCCCACCCCTCCAGGTCTCGGGG
>NC_140248.1:4870987-4895987 GCF_949987555.1 Borostomias antarcticus | reverse complement strand
TCTAGAATGTATCGGGCTGAATGTTTTCATTCTCATTGGTTTATACCGACCCTATTATGAACAGCTACGTAGTTTATACCGACCCTATTATGAACAGCTACGTAGTATTCTTAAAGCATGTGACAGTAAGAAAGAGTTCCTTCTTATGGGTGATTTCAATACAAACTGGGAAAATAAACCATCTGGGAAAAAACTTAAGGAGATTACTAATCGTTTGATCTTGACCCAGATTGTCCAAGGCCCAACAAGAATAACAAACTCGTCCAAGACGCAAATAGATTTAATGTTCGCAAATAGACCAGAGAGAATCACCAAAGTCCCATAATCTGCTAACTGGGCTATCTGATCACAATACCACACTGCTGACAAGGAAACATTTTGGTAACCCCATTACTAAAAAACATTACCAACAAAAAAATCCTAAAACTGATTTAAATAACTTTGATAACACTATCAGGGAAATTGACTGGTCTAATGTTTTACTTCATGAGAATGTGGAAGAAGGCAGCATTATATTTTTGAAGACCATTGCATCTTTGACTCTTTTAGTAAAAAAAAATCCAAAAAGCACATAGAAAAAATGCTTCTTTACCCTGGATCAATGAGGATCTATGGAGGGAAATGAAAGAATGTGATCTTGCTTTGAAAAAAGCCCTGAAGTCATATTTACATCTCTACGTAACAAGGTTGTTAGGAGCATCAGAAAAGCCAAAGCAGGGCTCTTCATAACAGTGATAAACAAGGCAAAAGGCAATGGGAAAGTGGTCTGGAAAAACCTACACAAACTAATCGGGAAAGATGATGATCAGTCAACAAAGCAGCTAGAAATGAAGGTGAATGGAACTTAAACCCAGGATCCTACTATGATCTCAGGTATGTTTAATCCGTTTTTTTATAGAGTCTGTTCGAGAGCCGGCTGAAAGCTCTGAAACCACAGCCACCGACCTGGACCCCACTGACAACACAAAACATGTATTCACTATCCCTGAATATCTGACACAGCAGTGATGATCAACTCTCTGAGGAACACGATAACAAAGGATGTCCTTGGCTTAGATACTGCATTCCTGAAGATGCACAAGAACACCGTTTGATTTGATTTGATTTTTATTAGCACCATACAGAAAAAGGCAAACAAGAACAAGAAAATAAATAAATAAGAGTGCAGGGAGAGAAAGGAAGCCCAGTGGGCTTATTCAGAGCCCTCTCCCATTATACAATCTCACTTTTTCTACAGGTTTAAGAAAGAACATTTAAAAAAGAAAAAGAAAGAATAGGTATATTCAAAATTAACAGGATCTAAAGTAACGGGATCATTAAATAATTACATATTTGCAAATAATACATAATTTCATCAATTGCAAATGGCAAGCCACAATGATAATACATGCTAATTGTAACTTAAAAGAAAAAGATGGGTGAGCAAGTTACAGAAAAGAACAGAGAAAGAGAACGGGGTTGAGGATAAAGGATGACCGTTGCCCACCCCATTGCTCATTTAATAAACCTGTCCATCAAGCAGGGCATCTTTCCTGATGCCTGGACGTCTGCTGCCATTACTCCCATATTCAAATCTGGAGACGGAACGGATTTTGCTTATCAGCATCCTACCAGTGGTATCCAAGATGGCAGAGAAATGGGTGACGGAGCAGCTGACAGTGCATCTGAGTCGGGGCCATAACCATGTGCATCCTATGCTATTTGGGTTTAGGTCCAATCATTCAACAGACACAGCTAACTGCTATCTGCTAGAGTGCAAATCAAAAATGGACAACGGCGGTGTAGTTGGTGCTGTCTTTTGAGACCTAAGGTACAGTAGGCCTTTGATACAGTGAATCACAAGGTCCTCTTATCTAAACTATCCTCCTCCAATTTCTCCATTGCTGCCATCAACTGGATGGCTTCATATCCATAGATAGTCTATCTGCGGCCCTTACAGTGGAAGCTGGTGTTCCCCAAGGATCCATACTGGGACCACTCCTTTTCAGTCTATATGACCTACCATGTTTTCTCCGGAGGGTGGCTGGGGTCTCCCTGAGAGATCGGGTGAGAAGTTCAGTCATCCGGGAGAGACTCGGAGTAGAGCCGCTGCTCCTTTGCGTCGAAAGGAGCCAGTTGAGGTGGTTCAGGCATCTAGTGAGGATGCCTCCTGGGCGCCTCCCTAGGGAGGTGTTCCAGGCGTGTCCGGCTGGGAGGAGGCCGCGGGGTAGACCCAGGACTAGGTGGCGGGACTACATCTCCGCACTGGCCTGTGAGCGGCTAAAGATTCCCCAGGCAGAGCTGGTTGATGCTGCTAGGGAAAGGGATGTCTGGGGCCCCCTGCTGGAGCTGCTGCCTCCGCGACCCGACCCTGGATAAGCGGATGAAGATGATGATGATGACCTACCATCCGCATGCCCTTCTGTCAGTCTCCAAATGTACGCTGATGATACTGTTCTCTACATCCATGCAAAAAGTCGACAACAGGCTGCATTCAAACTCCGAAGCAAAGGTCAATGTATCAGACTGGTTGAATCAGTCGTGCTTGCGCCTGAACGTCAACAAGATGTGCATGTTTTTCTCCAGAACATCTACAGAGGTCCATCAGCCGGATGTGCTGTGTAATGGTGAGAAACTTAAGTTGCTATCAGAATTTAAATATCTCTGCATCATTTTGGACTCAAATTTAACATTCAAAAACACATAAAGAAGGTCCTCCATACCGTGAAGTTGAGTCTGTCAACTTGTCCATCCTTATCCATCCACACCTATCAACTGAAGAGGCCCTGCTACAGTATATATGCACACAATTATCTTTTTCCATCTGTCATACTGTGTTACAAGATCGTCCCAAGCAGGATCAACCACTTTTCATCAACTTGACTCCCTCTATAAATAAAGCATTAAAGACCCTGGATAAAAAGCCTCTCAGGTATCACCATTGTCACATCACTCAAAAGTACGACTTACTCACCCTGGACAGTCTTAGACTGTATAACGATGCCTGCCTTGTTTTTAAAATCCTTCACGGCCACGCCCCCCCACCAATGAGTCAGTTTGTGGCCAGAGAGGACAATGACAGACCAACAAGGTCCACATCTAGAGGGGACTGTGTGGTTCCATTTAGAAGGAGCACTTTTGGGCATTCAGACTTCTCTGACCGAGCCACACAGCAATGGGACACTCTGCCTTCTAATGTGAGGACCTGCGCTACCCTGGGTCTGTTCACAACAACTCTACCCTGGGTCTGTTCACAACAACTCTACCCTGGGTCTGTTCACAACAACTCTACCCTGGGTCTGTTCACAACAACTCTACCCTGGGTCTGTTCACAACAACTCTACCCTGGGTCTGTTCACAACTACTCTACCCTGGGTCTGTTCACAACTACTCTACCCTGGGTCTGTTCACAACTACTCTACCCTGGGTCTGTTCACAACTACTCTACCCTGGGTCTGTTCACAACTACTCTACCCTGGGTCTGTTCACAACTACTCTACCCTGGGTCTGTTCACAACAACTCTACCCTGGGTCTGTTCACAACTACTCTACCCTGGATCTGTTCACAACTACTCTACCCTGGGTCTGTTCACAACTACTCTACCCTGGGTCTGTTCACAACAACTCTACCCTGGGTCTGTTCACAACTACTCTACCCTGGGTCTGTTCACAACTACTCTACCCTGGGTCTGTTCACAACAACTCTACCCTGGGTCTGTTCACAACAACTCTACCCTGGGTCTGTTCACAACAACTCTACCCTGGGTCTGTTCACAACTACTCTACCCTGGGTCTGTTCACAACTACTCTACCCTGGGTCTGTTCACAACTACTCTACCCTGGGTCTGTTCACAACTACTCTACCCTGGGTCTGTTCACAACTACTCTACCCTGGGTCTGTTCACAACTACTCTACCCTGGGTCTGTTCACAACTACTCTACCCTGGGTCTGTTCACAACTACTCTACCCTGGGTCTGTTCACAACAACTCTACCCTGGGTCTGTTCACAACTACTCTACCCTGGGTCTGTTCACAACTACTCTACCCTGGGTCTGTTCACAACTACTCTACCCTGGGTCTGTTCACAACTACTCTACCCTGGGTCTGTTCACAACTACTCTACCCTGGGTCTGTTCACAACTACTCTACCCTGGGTCTGTTCACAACTACTCTACCCTGGGTCTGTTCACAACAACTCTACCCTGGGTCTGTTCACAACTACTCTACCCTGGGTCTGTTCACAACTACTCTACCCTGGGTCTGTTCACAACTACTCTACCCTGGGTCTGTTCACAACTACTCTACCCTGGGTCTGTTCACAACAACTCTACCCTGGGTCTGTTCACAACAACTCTACCCTGGGTCTGTTCACAACAACTCTACCCTGGGTCTGTTCACAACTACTCTACCCTGGGTCTGTTCACAACTACTCTACCCTGGGTCTGTTTACAACTACTCTACCCTGGGTCTGTTCACAACTACTCTACCCTGGGTCTGTTCACAACTACTCTACCCTGGGTCTGTTCACAACTACTCTACTACTACTCGGAACAACTGGCTTAAGGAAAACCAGAGCTGCATCCATAACATCATTTAAATTAAATCCTTAGCTATTATGTGTATTTGTTTCCTTGATTAGTATTTCATTATAACTGTGTCTTTCATATGCTCTGTATGATGCTGTGTTATTGTTTACTTTCATCTTGTGTCTTTTTAGGAAGCCTTTTTATAACATCTTGGCCAGGGACCACAGATGAATCATCAGCCTCCTGGCTAAATCTGGTGTATTTATATTTGGTGTTGATTGATATGCATGATCCCTTCTCAAATAAACTGAAATTAAATGAACTGGGAATCAGACCCAGAGTTCACCAGGTGAGGAGGTCCCATTGCAGGAGGAGGGACCAGCTGTGGACCAGCTTGTGCAGAATGCCAAGGTCAGATGAATAATCCCACAATCTCATTCATGATGGATTAGATAATGATTAAATAAAACAGCCATGAGTTTTGATTAAGAATTATGCGGTTGGGGGGATTAAATCCAAGTAAACACTGTTGCATTTCCCTCAACCCAATCCCAGAATCAATCTGAAATACAAAAAAACATAATCTGTCATTACATGGAGATTAAGGAGGGCAAAGCCTGGTTGAATTCTTCTGTGATACACACACACACACTTATGTAGATAGCACAAGTGTAGATCTGTAGCTCAAGAAGCAGTTTAATGCACTACTTGTGTAACCGACTGAATCGTGAGTCCTTGTGGATTGAGCGTAGTTCTCCGAGGTTGTGTTAGCGAGTAGCTGGTAAAACTCACTCCCCTAGTGTAAAGGATTTGCTAACGACCCTGCCGAGTGGGATATCTCCCTTGGTATAGTCGTTAGCACATCCCACTTGCAAATACACTCAAAGGTGTGACCTATGGAGAGAGAACAAGATGGAGGAGGGCTGAGGGGAGAGAGTGGAGGTGAGGGAAAGAGAGAAAGAAGCCAAGAGAGACCGAGATGAGAGAGGAGGTGAGGGGGAGACAGGGACACGTCTCTCAACCCTCCCCTCTCTCTTGGTCTCTCCAGCCATTAACCCCGCCCCCCTGGGTCCAGCTCAGCGTTCAGAGGCACAGAAGTAGAGACCCACGAAACACATCTGCCCTGAGCTAGAGAGAAGAGAAGGAGGGGGGAGAGAGAGAGACACACACACACACACACACACACACAATACAATACAACTACAATTTTTACAGGTCACTGCTAGGCCTTTTGCCAATTCCGAACACATTTTCCCGAGAGCAGTTGACTGCACTGCAGATGTGAAAGCGGTGAATGTCGGATGCTGCTGCAGCGTTTCAGACCCATTCTGTATTCCTGTCGTCTGTTGAGACTCGGCCTGCTGAGGGGTTCAGGCCCCGGCCCCCACACAGTCAGTCACTGGGGGGTCCCAGGGCTCAAGGTCTGTGCCCCCCCCCCCCAGCATCCCTCCAGGTGCACCTGCTCCCTGGTCTCTCGCATGGTTCATCAAAATAATGAGATGCCCGGCGGTGCCTTTGTGAAAGAATAAGAAAGTCAGAGGAGGTCGTCTCATTTTCTCCCTCTCTGTCTGTCCCTCCCTCCCTCCCTCCCTCCCTCCCTCACACACACACACACACACACACACACACACACACACCCTCTCTGTCTGTCCCTCACTCACACACACACACACACACACACACACACACACACACACACACACACTCCCTCTCTGTCTGTCCCTCACTCACTCACACACGCACACACACACACACACACACACACACACACACACACACACACACACCCTCTCTGTCTGTCCCTCACTCACTCACACACACACACACACACACTCCCTCTCTGTCTGTCCCTCACTCACTCACACACGCACACACACACACTCCCTCTCTGTCTGTCCCTCACTCACTCACACACGCACACACACACACACACACACACACACACACACACACACACACACACACACACACACACACACACACACACACACACACACACACACACTCCCTCTCTGTCTGTCCCTCACTCACACACACACACACACACACACACACACACACACACACACACACACACACACACACACACACACTCCCTCTCTTACTGTCTCTCTCCCTCGCTGCCCGTTGCACAGGATTCTATATCTTGTGGGATGAGGACAGTAGAGTCCTTTGACCTGAAGAGTCATGGATAGGGACCTTGTTTCCTACACACACACCCTGGATTATTTCTGTGAACGTGTGTGACTTAACTACACCGTTCTGTCATTGTCACGATAAAGAATAGCTCGTAAAACACTCTGCCCAGCAGTGTGTGTGTGTGTGTGTGTGTGTGTGTGTGTGTGTGTGTGTGAGAGAGACAGTTATGCGTGTGTGAGACAAAGAGAGAGAAAAAAGACAGATAGTAGCCTGTGTGTGTGAGTGAGAGAGAGAGAGAGAGAGAGAGAGAAAGACAGATATGTGTGTGAGACAGACAAAGAGAGAGAAATAAGACAGAGATGCAGTAGTAGCCTGTGTGTGTGTGTGTGTGTGTGTGTGTGTGTGTGTGTGTGTGTGTGTGTGTGTGTGTGTGTGTGTAAGTAAGTAAGTAAAACTTTATTTTTATAGTGCTCTTCACAGCACAAGTGGAGATAAAAATACAAAACACACATACAAAATACAGATATAAATGTATACAAAAATACACATAAAATACAGGCTGCTCCTACTAAAACATACAAACCACAACAGAGAAAAAATCAATAGTTGAGCTACAGTTGCCTGCCTGAAAACAACTGTGTGTGTGTGTGTGTGTCTGTGTGTGTGTGTGTGTGTGTGTGTGAGAGAGAGAGAGAGAGAGAGAGAGAGAGACAGGGGGAACGAGAGTGAGAGAGAGTGATGACCTTCGCCTGTGATGTGTTGGTTAAATAAGCCAATCAAAGGCGCGTGGGCTCAGGGTGCGAGAGTTGTAACGGTACCAGAGATAACCGCTCCGTCTCAGAGATGACGGCTTCCTTTCATCTCTCCTTCACACAGTTCACATGGATTCCTCAAATGTCAGCTCATATAAGCTGAGCTTGATTATAGTGTGCTTTTGTGTCACGGCTGTGAAATCCAGCTCTGCTCCAGTATTAACCCTGTCTCTCTCTCTCTCCTCCCTAGTCTCTCCCTCTCCTCCCTAGTCTCTCTCTCTCCTCCCTAGTCTCTCCCTCTCTCCTCCCTAGTCTCTCCCTCTCCTCCCTAGTCTCTCCCTCTCTCCTCCCTAGTCTCTCTCCCTCTCCTCCCTAGTCTCTCCCTCTCTCCTCCCTAGTCTCTCTCCCTCTCCTCCCTAGTCTCTCCCTCTCCTCCCTAGTCTCTCTCCTCCCTAGTCTCTCCCTCTCCTCCCTAGTCTCTCCCTCTCCTCCCTAGTCTCTCCCTCTCCTCCCTAGTCTCTCTCCCTCTCCTCCCTAGTCTCTCTCCTCCCTAGTCTCTCTCCCTCTCCTCCCTAGTCTCTCCCTCTCCTCCCTAGTCTCTCCCTCTCCTCCCTAGTCTCTCCCTCTCCTCCCTAGTCTCTCTCCCTCTCCTCCCTAGTCTCTCCCTCTCCTCCCTAGTCTCTCTCCCTCTCCTCCCTAGTCTCTCCCTCTCCTCCCTAGTCTCTCCCTCTCTCCTCCCTAGTCTCTCCCTCTCCTCCCTAGTCTCTCCCTAGTCTCTCCCTCTCCTCCCTAGTCTCTCCCTCTCCTCCCTAGTCTCTCTCCCTCTCCTCCCTAGTCTCTCCCTCTCCTCCCTAGTCTCTCTCTCTCCTCCCTAGTCTCTCCCTAGTCTCTCCCTCTCCTCCCTAGTCTCTCCCTCTCCTCCCTAGTCTCTCCCTCTCCTCCCTAGTCTCTCCCTCTCCTCCCTAGTCTCTCTCCCTCTCCTCCCTAGTCTCTCCCTCTCCTCCCTAGTCTCTCTCTCTCTCCTCCCTAGTCTCTCTCTCTCTCCTCCCTAGTCTCTCCCCCTCTCCTCCCTAGTCTCTCTCCCTCTCCTCCCTAGTCTCTCTCTCTCTCCTCCCTAGTCTCTCCCTCTCCTCCCTAGTCTCTCTCCCTCTCCTCCCTAGTCTCTCCCTCTCCTCCATAGTCTCTCCCTCTCCTCCCTAGTCTCTCCCTCTCCTCCCTAGTCTCTCCCTCTCCTCCCTAGTCTCTCTCTCTCCTCCCTAGTCTCTCCCTCTCGTCCCTAGTCTGTCCCTCTCTCTTCCCTAGTCTCTCTCCCTCTCCTCCCTAGTCTCTCCCTCTCTCCTCCCTAGTCTCTCCCTCTCCTCCCTAGTCTCTCCCTCTCCTCCCTAGTCTCTCTCCCTCTCCTCCCTAGTCTCTCCCTCTCCTCCCTAGTCTCTCCCTCTCCTCCCTAGTCTCTCTCCCTCTCCTCCCTAGTCTCTCTCCTCCCTAGTCTCTCTCCCTCTCCTCCCTAGTCTCTCTCCTCCCTAGTCTCTCTCCCTCTCCTCCCTAGTCTCTCTCTCTCCTCCCTAGTCTCTCCCTCTCCTCCCTAGTCTCTCCCTCTCCTCCCTAGTCTCTCTCTCTCTCCTCCCTAGTCTCTCTCCCTCTCCTCCCTAGTCTCTCTCCCTCTCCTCCCTAGTCTCTCCCTCTCCTCCCTAGTCTCTCTCCCTCTCCTCCCGAGTCTCTCCCTCTCCTCCCTAGTCTCTCTCCCTCTCCTCCCTAGTCTCTCTCCCTCTCCTCCCTAGTCTCTCCCTCTCCTCCCTAGTCTCTCCCTCTCCTCCCTAGTCTCTCCCTCTCCTCCCTAGTCTCTCTCCCTCTCCTCCCTAGTCTCTCCCTCTCCTCCCTAGTCTCTCTCCCTCTCCTCCCTAGTCTCTCTCCTCCCTAGTCTCTCTCCCTCTCCTCCCTAGTCTCTCTCTCTCCTCCCTAGTCTCTCCCTCTCCTCCCTAGTCTCTCCCTCTCCTCCCTAGTCTCTCTCTCTCTCCTCCCTAGTCTCTCTCCCTCTCCTCCCTAGTCTCTCTCCCTCTCCTCCCTAGTCTCTCCCTCTCCTCCCTAGTCTCTCTCCCTCTCCTCCCGAGTCTCTCCCTCTCCTCCCTAGTCTCTCTCTCTCTCCTCCCTAGTCTCTCTCCCTCTCCTCCCTAGTCTCTCTCCCTCTCCTCCCTAGTCTCTCCCTCTCCTCCCTAGTCTCTCCCTCTCCTCCCTAGTCTCTCTCCCTCTCCTCCCTAGTCTCTCCCTCTCCTCTCTAGTCTCTCTCCCTCTCCTCCCTAGTCTCTCCCTCTCCTCCCTAGTCTCTCTCCCTCTCCTCCCTAGTCTCTCTCCCTCTCCTCCCTAGTCTCTCTCCCTCTCCTCCCTAGTCTCTCCTTCTCCTCCCTAGTCTCTCCCTCTCCTCCCTAGTCTCTCTCCCTCTCCTCCCTAGTCTCTCTCCCTCTCCTCCCTAGTCTCTCCCTCTCCTCCCTAGTCTCTCTCTCTCTCCTCCCTAGTCTCTCCCTCTCCTCCCTAGTCTCTCCCTCTCCTCCCTAGTCTGTCCCTCTCTCTTCCCTAGTCTCTCTCCCTCTCCTCCCTAGTCTCTCCCTCTCCTCCCTAGTCTCTCTCCCTCTCCTCCCTAGTCTCTCTCTCTCCTCCCTAGTCTCTCTCCCTCTCCTCCCTAGTCTCTCCCTCTCCTCCTTAGTCTCTCCCTCTCCTCCCTAGTCTCTCTCTCTCTCCTCCCTAGTCTCTCTCCCTCTCCTCCCTAGTCTCTCTCCCTCTCCTCCCTAGTCTCTCTCCCTCTCCTCCCTAGTCTCTCTCCCTCTCCTCCCTAGTCTCTCTCCCTCTCCTCAGTCTCTCCCTCTCCTCCCTAGTCTCTCCCTCTCCTCCCTAGTCTCTCTCCCTCTCCTCCCTAGTCTCTCTCCCTCTCCTCCCTAGTCTCTCCCTCTCTCCTCCCTAGTCTCTCCCTCTCCTCCCTAGTCTCTCTCCCTCTCCTCCCTAGTCTCTCTCCCTCTCCTCCCTAGTCTCTCCCTCTCTCCTCCCTAGTCTCTCCCTCTCCTCCCTAGTCTCTCTCTCTCTCCTCCCTAGTCTCTCCCTCTCCTCCCTAGTCTCTCTCCTCCCTAGTCTCTCTCTCTCCTCCCTAGTCTCTCCCTCTCCTCCCTAGTCTCTCCCTCTCCTCCCTAGTCTCTCTCCCTCTCCTCCCTAGTCTCTCTCCTCCCTAGTCTCTCCCTCTCCTCCCTAGTCTCTCTCCCTCTCCTCCCTAGTCTCTCCCTCTCCTCCCTAGTCTCTCCCTCTCCTCCCTAGTCTCTCTCCCTCTCCTCCCTAGTCTCTCTCCCTCTCCTCCATAGTCTCTCTCCCTCTCCTCCCTAGTCTCTCTCCCTCTCCTCCCTAGTCTCTCCCTCTCCTCCCTAGTCTCCCTCCCTCTCCTCCCTAGTCTCTCTCCCTCTCCTCCTTAGTCTCTCTCCCTCTCCTCCCTAGTCTCTCTCCCTCTCCTCCCTAGTCTCTCCCTCTCTCCTCCCTAGTCTCTCCCTCTCCTCCCTAGTCTCTCTCCCTCTCCTCCCTAGTCTCTCTCCCTCTCCTCCCTAGTCTCTCCCTCTCTCCTCCCTAGTCTCTCCCTCTCCTCCCTAGTCTCTCTCTCTCTCCTCCCTAGTCTCTCCCTCTCCTCCCTAGTCTCTCTCCTCCCTAGTCTCTCTCTCTCCTCCCTAGTCTCTCCCTCTCCTCCCTAGTCTCTCCCTCTCCTCCCTAGTCTCTCTCCCTCTCCTCCCTAGTCTCTCTCCTCCCTAGTCTCTCCCTCTCCTCCCTAGTCTCTCTCCCTCTCCTCCCTAGTCTCTCCCTCTCCTCCCTAGTCTCTCCCTCTCCTCCCTAGTCTCTCTCCCTCTCCTCCCTAGTCTCTCTCCCTCTCCTCCATAGTCTCTCTCCCTCTCCTCCCTAGTCTCTCTCCCTCTCCTCCCTAGTCTCTCCCTCTCCTCCCTAGTCTCTCCCTCTCCTCCCTAGTCTCCCTCCCTCTCCTCCCTAGTCTCTCTCCCTCTCCTCCTTAGTCTCTCTCCCTCTCCTCCCTAGTCTCTCTCCCTCTCCTCCCTAGTCTCTCTCCCTCTCCTCCCTAGTCTCTCTCCCTCTCCTCCCTAGTCTCTCCCTCTCCTCCCTAGTCTCTCCCTCTCCTCCCTAGTCTCTCTCCCTCTCCTCCCTAGTCTCTCTCCCTCTCCTCCCTAGTCTCTCCCTCTCCTCCCTAGTCTCTCTCCCTCTCCTCCCTAGTCTCTCCCTCTCCTCCCTAGTCTCTCCCTCTCCTCCCTAGTCTCTCTCCCTCTCCTCCCTAGTCTCTCTCCCTCTCCTCCCTAGTCTCTCTCCCTCTCCTCCCTAGTCTCTCCCTCTCCTCCCTAGTCTCTCCCTCTCCTCCCTAGTCTCTCTCCCTCTCCTCCTTAGTCTCTCTCCCTCTCCTCCCTAGTCTCTCCCTCTCCTCCCTAGTCTCTCCCTCTCCTCCCTAGTCTCTCCCTCTCTCCTCCCTAGTCTCTCTCCCTCTCCTCCCTAGTCTCTCCCTCTCCTCCCTAGTCTCTCCCTCTCCTCCCTAGTCTCTCCCTCTCCTCCCTAGTCTCCCTCCCTCTCCTCCCTAGTCTCTCTCCCTCTCCTCCCTAGTCTCTCTCCCTCTCCTCTCTAGTCTCTCTCCCTCTCCTCCCTAGTCTCTCTCCCTCTCCTCCCTAGTCTCTCCCTCTCCTCCCTAGTCTCTCCCTCTCCTCCCTAGTCTCTCTCCCTCTCCTCCATAGTCTCTCTCCCTCTCCTCCCTAGTCTCTCCCTCTCCTCCCTAGTCTCTCTCCCTCTCCTCCCTAGTCTCTCCCTCTCCTCCCTAGTCTCTCCCTCTCCTCCCTAGTCTCTCTCCCTCTCCTCCTTAGTCTCTCTCCCTCTCCTCCTTAGTCTCTCTCCCTCTCCTCCCTAGTCTCTCCCTCTCCTCCCTAGTCTCTCCCTCTCCTCCCTAGTCTCTCCCTCTCTCCTCCCTAGTCTCTCTCCCTCTCCTCCCTAGTCTCTCCCTCTCCTCCCTAGTCTCTCCCTCTCCTCCCTAGTCTCTCCCTCTCCTCCCTAGTCTCCCTCCCTCTCCTCCCTAGTCTCTCTCCCTCTCCTCCCTAGTCTCTCTCCCTCTCCTGTCTCTCTCCCTCTCCTCCCTAGTCTCTCTCCCTGCTCTAACTTCCTGCTTTCAGACAGTGCAGACGCTTCTGCTGCTTGCTCTCGCCTTTGTTTGCATTTTCTGCATTTTTCAGCTGATATTGTTGCTTTTCTTCCATAAGAAACTGTGAGCAGTGGCTCCTGGATACTTTAAAGACTCTTATATATATTTTATTTTTTTTGAAGATTTAGTTGCCATATTTCAACGTCTTTATCATCTCCTCACGATAACGTGAGCACGGCAGCAAGATGCCCCCTCTCACTGCAGATGACTTCCACAAACTTCTGCAGAAGATTACAGTGCTGGAAACAAAAATGAACCGGTTAGAGATGAGTGTGGACGTCAATGGACTAACTGGGAACGACACCACCTTACCATGGATTCAAAACAGTACCAGACAAGAGCATGCTAACACACCGCTAATTAACACCAAGGAGACTACCAAGAAACAGGAGAGTCATGTACTGGGCACTAAACCTACAAACCCTCCCTGGAACTCTCTTGGTGCAAAGCCTAAGAGAAATTCACCTCCCAGGGAAAAGGGAGAACAAGGCAGAGACCCGTCCCTGGAGAACTATGAGACTGACTGGCCTGCATTATCATCCAGGCAGAGTGCCTCTTCAACCCCTGTCCCTAGAAGGACACCGCCGTGGACAACCGCAAAAGGGAGAACCAGAAACAGATCTCGCCGACAATCAACCATACAACTGGAGAACAAATTTGCCCCACTGTCTGATGACCTGGATCACATCTCTTCCTCACACAGCAGGGTAAGGACTGAGAGTAAACCAGAAAGTAAAAGGCTACCGACTGGGCCTCAAACTCTGATTGTGGGTGACTTTACTGTAAAAGATGTGAGAAGCATGTGCGGTGAAAGCACCAAAATACTCTGCTTTCCCAAGGATACGGTTGCTGACATGACAAAAAAACTCTTGCATATCGGGGTTTCACATCCAACTGTGGAAAACATCATTGTGCACGTCGGAACAAATGACGTTGCGCAACAGCAGTCGGAAGTTCTTAAACGAGACTTTATTGATCTGCTGAACACAGTCAGCTCTCTGAAAGCGGAGGTGTTTATCAGCGGCCCTCTACCACCAGTCAGAAGAGGGGTTGAGAGATTCAGCAGACTGTTGGCACTGAACACATGGCTCTCAACTGCCTGTACCACTCACTCAGTGCGCTACATTGACAATTTTCCATTTTTTTGGGAACGATACCATCTTTTTCAGAGAAATGGACTCTGCCTTAACAGGTCAGGAGTAAAACTGTTTATCTCCAATCTGTTCTATTCTCTGCGTCATCCATCTGCTCCCTCTGCCATGGTCAAGGACAAGAGACAAGAAATACCAAAACAGAAGGAAGACATATCACAACATGGCAGAAACCTTGAAGAGCTGTTGCTTCAACAAAGCTCTGATTATGGGAGACACCCGCGCCAGGAAGAAGAATCTTCACACCACACCCCATCGACAACAACCCAACGATGCCCCTCCCCTCCTCCACCACGCTCACCAATCAAGGGCCTCATCAAAGCTGCCACACTGAAGCTCAGCCAAATTGATGAGCTACTGCAAGAGGGGAAGTCTCTCACTCCCCCCCTCCCACCAGCACTCACCAGTGAGGATCCACCCCCTCCACCCCCCCAAGAGCGGGAGTCTCTCACTCCCCCCCTCCCACTAGCACTCACCAGCGAGGATCCACCCCCCCAAGAGGGGGAGTCTCTCACTTGCTTCCTCTCACCGGCATCCAGCAAGCACCTTCACGCGCTGTATTACGCGCTCCCAACCGCCCTTACCCCCTGCCGGGTCCAGCCTGATAAAGGCACAGCACATTCAGTTACTTGTTTACCAAATACAGCAAGCTCTAACTGATATGTACTGGGTCCAGGCTACAAGGCTAATGGCACTCATGACCCCTTCCAGGACAAGCCAGGACCCAACGTGATGGTATCTTCCTCAATTCCTGTCTTGATAGGTAATAGAAAATCAATGGTGAATCTGCTAAGTAACAGGAAACACTCAACCGGCTCTACAAATGTATCAAATTTAGTATCTATTCCTCGTCAGCCACAAACTATCACAGAGAAATGTGCAGATAATACCCTCAGCACACTAAACTTAGCTTTATTAAATGTCAGATCTTTAACAGGAAAGACATTTTTAATCAATGATTTTATCACCAACCACAATCTTGATCTTATGTTTTTAACTGAAACTTGGCTAGACCACGGTAACAGTGCAGCTGTTCTTATTGAGTCAACTCCTCCCAACTTCAGCTTTATGAGCGAGGCTAGAGTGCATAAGAAAGGAGGTGGAGTAGCCATCTTGTTTAATGACTCCCTCCAATGTAAGCAGATGTGTTATGGACATTTTGGTTCCTTTGAATATGTGGCTCTTCAGTTGAATTCCTCTTCCCGAGCGTTATTTCTAAACATCTACAGGCCACCCAAATACTGTCCAAACTTCTTTGATGACTTTGCTGAACTGTTGTCTACTGTCTGCATTGACTTTGACTGTGTGGTTATTGTTGGTGATTTTAACATCCATGTTGACAACCCTCAGGGCAGAGGGACAAAAGAGCTAGGTTGTGTCCTTGATAACTATGGACTGACTCAGCATGTGACGGAGCCCACACACAACAAGGGGCACACTCTGGACTTAATCATCACCAAAGGTCTGAATATTTCTAAGGTTCAGGTGTCTGATGTTGCGCTCTCAGATCATTCCTGTGTTTTCTTTGAGAGTACTATCTCCATGCACACAAATTCTCAATCAGAGGTTATCTCAAAACGGCACATCACTGAAAACACCAGTGAGATATTTACTCAGGCTTTCTCGTCCACACCTGCCCTCTATATGGCCTCAGTCAACGAGCTTGTAGATAATTTCAATGTTAAAATTACAAATATTATTGATGCCGTTGCGCCCACTAAGGTGAAGGTGGTCTCTGGTAAGAGAAGATCTCCATGGAGAAACGCCATGCTGGTCAGAATAGAAAAGAGAGAGTGTCGAAAATCTGAACGCAGGTGGCGAAAAACAAATCTCCATGTTCATTATGACATCTATAAAGACAGACTTCGCATTTATAATATGGAGCTGAGAAATGCACGACAGACCTTCTTTTCTGACATCATCACCAAAAACCATAACAATGCGCGTGCTTTGTTTGCCACTGTTGATAGGCTGACAAACCCTCCTGTGTCAGTAGCCTCTGAACTTCTATCCACCAGGGCCTGCAATGAATTTGCCTCATTCTTCACTGACAAAATTCAGAAAATTAGACAAGCAGTCAGTGCCTCCATTCCAGGTACAAAACATGTGTCGTCACAGTGTCCACTTAAAATCAATAATTGTACCATGACACAATTTAATCCGATCAACCATAAAACCCTGGGGGACACTATACAACATCTGAAATCCTCCACCTGTTGCCTTGATGTTCTACCTACAGACTTCTTCAAAACTGTATCCAACTGCATGGCCTCTGATTTACTACAAATTGTAAACACATCTCTTCTTTCAGGTGTGTTCCCACATACCCTGAAAACTGCAGTCATCAAGCCACTCTTAAAAAAGAATAATCTAGACAGCTCACAAATGAACAATTATAGGCCCATATCAAACCTCCCATTTCTAAGCAAAATAATTGAAAAGGTTGTTTTCCAACAACTGAATAACTTCCTGGCACTAAGTAATGGCTTTGATGTCTTCCAGTCAGGATTTCGACCACATCACAGCACCGAGACTGCTCTAATTAAGGTATTTAATGACATCCATTTAAACACAGATAATGGCAAAATCTCAGTCTTAGTATTACTGGATCTCAGCGCTGCGTTCGACACGGTAGACCACAACATACTACTAGGCCGACTGGAAAATTGGTTGGGAATTTCTGGTACAGTGTTAGATTGGTTTGAATCCTACTTAAAGGACAGGGATTATTTTGTGTCTATAGGCAATTACAAATCTGAGCTGACAAAAATGACCTGTGGAGTTCCCCAAGGCTCCATCCTGGGGCCTCTTCTGTTCAACATTTACATGCTCCCACTAACTCAAATTATGGAAAACAACAAAATATGTTACCATAGCTATGCAGATGACACACAAATGTATATCACTATATCACCAGGAGACTATAATCCCATACAAGCGCTGAGTAAGTGCATTCAACAAATCAATGATTGGATGTGCCAGAACTTTCTCCAACTAAACAAAAATAAAACTGAAGTAATTGTTTTTGGAGCCAAAGAAGAACGATTAAAAGTCAGTGCTCAACTTCAATCAGTAATGCTAAAAACCACAAACGAAGCCAGAAATCTTGGTGTAGTCATGGACTCAGACCTGAATTTCAACAGCCACATTAAGTCAATTACAAAGTCAGCCTACTATCACCTGAAGAATATATCAAGGATCAAAGGATTTATGTCCCAGAAGGATTTGGAAAAACTTGTCCATGTGTTTATCTTCAGTAGACTCGACTACTGTAACGGCATGTATACAGGTCTCTCTAAAAAATCGATCAGACAGCTGCAGCTGATTCAGAACGCTGCTGCTCGAGTCCTCACTAAGACTAAGAAAGTGGAGCATATCACACCAGTACTAAGGTCTTTACACTGGCTTCCTGTCTGTCAAAGAATTGACTTTAAAATACTGCTGTTGGTTTATAAAGCACTGAATGGTCTAGGGCCAAAATATATTTCTGATCTGCTCATATGCTATGAACCATCCAGACCCCTCAGGTCATCTGGCACAGGTCTGCTTTCTGTCCCCAGAGTTAAAACAAAACATGGAGAAGCAGCATTCAGTTTTTATGCTCCACATATCTGGAACAAACTTCCAGAAAACTGCAGGTCTGCTGCAACTCTTGGTTCTTTTAAAACAAGCCTGAAGACTTTTCTTTTTGCCACTGCTTTCTAAGAGGAGCTATGTTTATCAGTATACTGCACTGTAACTTTTATTCCTGTATTCTATTTGTCCTGCTTTTTGTTTAAATGTCTATAATGACTTGCTTTTTGTTTTAATGCTTTTAATTTGTCCTGCCTTTTGTTTTAAATGTCTATAATGTCTTGCTTTCTGTTTTAATGCTTTTAATGTCTCATGTAAAGCACCTTGAATTGCCCTGTGGCTGAAATGTGCTATATAAATAAACTTGCCTTGCCTTGCCTTGCCTCCCTCTCCTCCCTAGTCTCTCCCTCTCCTCCCTAGTCTCTCCCTCTCCTCCCTAGTCTCCCTCCCTCTCCTCCCTAGTCTCTCTCCCTCTCCTCCCTAGTCTCTCTCCCTCTCCTCCCTAGTCTCTCTCCCTCTCCTCTCTAGTCTCTCTCCCTCTCCTCCCTAGTCTCTCCCTCTCCTCCCTAGTCTCTCTCCCTCTCCTCCCTAGTCTCTCCCTCTCCTCCCTAGTCTCTCCCTCTCCTCCCTAGTCTCTCTCCCTCTCCT
Source organism: Borostomias antarcticus (assembly GCF_949987555.1). Classification (NCBI taxonomy): domain Eukaryota; kingdom Metazoa; phylum Chordata; class Actinopteri; order Stomiiformes; family Stomiidae; genus Borostomias; species Borostomias antarcticus. The sequence continues at coordinate 4,878,009 of NC_140248.1, read as the reverse complement.
CCCTAGTCTCTCCCTCTCCTCCCTAGTCTCTCTCCTCCCTAGTCTCTCCCTCTCCTCCCTAGTCTCTCTCTCTCCTCCCTAGTCTCTCCCTCTCCTCCCTAGTCTCTCCCTCTCCTCCCTAGTCTCTCCCTCTCTCCTCCCTAGTCTCTCTCCCTCTCCTCCCTAGTCTCTCCCTCTCCTCCCTAGTCTCTCCCTCTCCTCCCTAGTCTCTCCCTCTCTCCTCCCTAGTCTCTCTCCCTCTCCTCCCTAGTCTCTCCCTCTCCTCCCTAGTCTCTCCCTCTCCTCCCTAGTCTCTCTCTCTCCTCCCTAGTCTCTCTCCCTCTCCTCCCTAGTCTCTCTCCCTCTCCTCCCTAGTCTCTCCCTCTCTCCTCCCTAGTCTCTCTCCCTCTCCTCCCTAGTCTCTCCCTCTCCTCCCTAGTCTCTCCCTCTCCTCCCTAGTCTCTCTCTCTCCTCCCTAGTCTCTCTCCCTCTCCTCCCTAGTCTCTCTCCCTCTCCTCCCTAGTCTCTCCCTCTCCTCCCTAGTCTCTCCCTCTCCTCCCTAGTCTCTCTCCCTCTCCTCCCTAGTCTCTCTCCCTCTCCTCCCTAGTCTCTCCCTCTCCTCCCTAGTCTCTCCCTCTCCTCCCTAGTCTCTCCCTCTCCTCCCTAGTCTCTCTCCCTCTCCTCCTTAGTCTCTCTCCCTCTCCTCCCTAGTCTCTCCCTCTCCTCCCTAGTCTCTCCCTCTCCTCCCTAGTCTCTCCCTCTCTCCTCCCTAGTCTCTCTCCCTCTCCTCCCTAGTCTCTCCCTCTCCTCCCTAGTCTCTCCCTCTCCTCCCTAGTCTCTCCCTCTCCTCCCTAGTCTCCCTCCCTCTCCTCCCTAGTCTCTCTCCCTCTCCTCCCTAGTCTCTCTCCCTCTCCTCTCTAGTCTCTCTCCCTCTCCTCCCTAGTCTCTCTCCCTCTCCTCCCTAGTCTCTCCCTCTCCTCCCTAGTCTCTCCCTCTCCTCCCTAGTCTCTCTCCCTCTCCTCCCTAGTCTCTCTCCCTCTCCTCCCTAGTCTCTCCCTCTCCTCCCTAGTCTCTCTCCCTCTCCTCCCTAGTCTCTCCCTCTCCTCCCTAGTCTCTCCCTCTCCTCCCTAGTCTCTCTCCCTCTCCTCCTTAGTCTCTCTCCCTCTCCTCCTTAGTCTCTCTCCCTCTCCTCCCTAGTCTCTCCCTCTCCTCCCTAGTCTCTCCCTCTCCTCCCTAGTCTCTCCCTCTCCTCCCTAGTCTCTCCCTCTCTCCTCCCTAGTCTCTCTTCCTCTCCTCCCTAGTCTCTCCCTCTCCTCCCTAGTCTCTCCCTCTCCTCCCTAGTCTCTCCCTCTCCTCCCTAGTCTCCCTCCCTCTCCTCCCTAGTCTCTCTCCCTCTCCTCCCTAGTCTCTCTCCCTCTCCTGTCTCTCTCCCTCTCCTCCCTAGTCTCTCTCCCTCTCCTCCCTAGTCTCTCCCTCTCCTCCCTAGTCTCTCCCTCTCCTCCCTAGTCTCCCTCCCTCTCCTCCCTAGTCTCTCTCCCTCTCCTCCCTAGTCTCTCTCCCTCTCCTCCCTAGTCTCTCTCCCTCTCCTCTCTAGTCTCTCTCCCTCTCCTCCCTAGTCTCTCCCTCTCCTCCCTAGTCTCTCTCCCTCTCCTCCCTAGTCTCTCCCTCTCCTCCCTAGTCTCTCCCTCTCCTCCCTAGTCTCTCTCCCTCTCCTCCCTAGTCTCTCCCTCTCCTCCCTAGTCTCTCTCCTCCCTAGTCTCTCCCTCTCCTCCCTAGTCTCTCTCTCTCCTCCCTAGTCTCTCCCTCTCCTCCCTAGTCTCTCCCTCTCCTCCCTAGTCTCTCCCTCTCTCCTCCCTAGTCTCTCTCCCTCTCCTCCCTAGTCTCTCCCTCTCCTCCCTAGTCTCTCCCTCTCTCCTCCCTAGTCTCTCTCCCTCTCCTCCCTAGTCTCTCCCTCTCCTCCCTAGTCTCTCCCTCTCCTCCCTAGTCTCTCTCCCTCTCCTCCCTAGTCTCTCTCTCTCTCCTCCCTAGTCTCTCCCTCTCCTCCCTAGTCTCTCTCCCTCTCCTCCCTAGTCTCTCCCTCTCTCCTCCCTAGTCTCTCCCTCTCCTCCCTAGTCTCTCTCCCTCTCCTCCCTAGTCTCTCTCCCTCTCCTCCCTAGTCTCTCCCTCTCCTCCCTAGTCTCTCTCCCTCTCCTCTCTAGTCTCTCTCCCTCTCCTCCCTAGTCTCTCCCTCTCCTCCCTAGTCTCTCTCCCTCTCCTCCCTAGTCTCTCCCTCTCCTCCCTAGTCTCTCCCTCTCCTCCCTAGTCTCTCTCCCTCTCCTCCCTAGTCTCTCCCTCTCCTCCCTAGTCTCTCTCCTCCCTAGTCTCTCCCTCTCCTCCCTAGTCTCTCTCTCTCCTCCCTAGTCTCTCCCTCTCCTCCCTAGTCTCTCCCTCTCCTCCCTAGTCTCTCCCTCTCTCCTCCCTAGTCTCTCTCCCTCTCCTCCCTAGTCTCTCCCTCTCCTCCCTAGTCTCTCCCTCTCCTCCCTAGTCTCTCCCTCTCTCCTCCCTAGTCTCTCTCCCTCTCCTCCCTAGTCTCTCCCTCTCCTCCCTAGTCTCTCCCTCTCCTCCCTAGTCTCTCTCTCTCCTCCCTAGTCTCTCTCCCTCTCCTCCCTAGTCTCTCTCCCTCTCCTCCCTAGTCTCTCCCTCTCTCCTCCCTAGTCTCTCTCCCTCTCCTCCCTAGTCTCTCCCTCTCCTCCCTAGTCTCTCCCTCTCCTCCCTAGTCTCTCTCTCTCCTCCCTAGTCTCTCTCCCTCTCCTCCCTAGTCTCTCTCCCTCTCCTCCCTAGTCTCTCCCTCTCCTCCCTAGTCTCTCCCTCTCCTCCCTAGTCTCTCTCCCTCTCCTCCCTAGTCTCTCTCCCTCTCCTCCCTAGTCTCTCCCTCTCCTCCCTAGTCTCTCCCTCTCCTCCCTAGTCTCTCCCTCTCCTCCCTAGTCTCTCTCCCTCTCCTCCTTAGTCTCTCTCCCTCTCCTCCCTAGTCTCTCCCTCTCCTCCCTAGTCTCTCCCTCTCCTCCCTAGTCTCTCCCTCTCTCCTCCCTAGTCTCTCTCCCTCTCCTCCCTAGTCTCTCCCTCTCCTCCCTAGTCTCTCCCTCTCCTCCCTAGTCTCTCCCTCTCCTCCCTAGTCTCCCTCCCTCTCCTCCCTAGTCTCTCTCCCTCTCCTCCCTAGTCTCTCTCCCTCTCCTCTCTAGTCTCTCTCCCTCTCCTCCCTAGTCTCTCTCCCTCTCCTCCCTAGTCTCTCCCTCTCCTCCCTAGTCTCTCCCTCTCCTCCCTAGTCTCTCTCCCTCTCCTCCCTAGTCTCTCTCCCTCTCCTCCCTAGTCTCTCCCTCTCCTCCCTAGTCTCTCTCCCTCTCCTCCCTAGTCTCTCCCTCTCCTCCCTAGTCTCTCCCTCTCCTCCCTAGTCTCTCTCCCTCTCCTCCTTAGTCTCTCTCCCTCTCCTCCTTAGTCTCTCTCCCTCTCCTCCCTAGTCTCTCCCTCTCCTCCCTAGTCTCTCCCTCTCCTCCCTAGTCTCTCCCTCTCCTCCCTAGTCTCTCCCTCTCTCCTCCCTAGTCTCTCTTCCTCTCCTCCCTAGTCTCTCCCTCTCCTCCCTAGTCTCTCCCTCTCCTCCCTAGTCTCTCCCTCTCCTCCCTAGTCTCCCTCCCTCTCCTCCCTAGTCTCTCTCCCTCTCCTCCCTAGTCTCTCTCCCTCTCCTGTCTCTCTCCCTCTCCTCCCTAGTCTCTCTCCCTCTCCTCCCTAGTCTCTCCCTCTCCTCCCTAGTCTCTCCCTCTCCTCCCTAGTCTCCCTCCCTCTCCTCCCTAGTCTCTCTCCCTCTCCTCCCTAGTCTCTCTCCCTCTCCTCCCTAGTCTCTCTCCCTCTCCTCTCTAGTCTCTCTCCCTCTCCTCCCTAGTCTCTCCCTCTCCTCCCTAGTCTCTCTCCCTCTCCTCCCTAGTCTCTCCCTCTCCTCCCTAGTCTCTCCCTCTCCTCCCTAGTCTCTCTCCCTCTCCTCCCTAGTCTCTCCCTCTCCTCCCTAGTCTCTCTCCTCCCTAGTCTCTCCCTCTCCTCCCTAGTCTCTCTCTCTCCTCCCTAGTCTCTCCCTCTCCTCCCTAGTCTCTCCCTCTCCTCCCTAGTCTCTCCCTCTCTCCTCCCTAGTCTCTCTCCCTCTCCTCCCTAGTCTCTCCCTCTCCTCCCTAGTCTCTCCCTCTCTCCTCCCTAGTCTCTCTCCCTCTCCTCCCTAGTCTCTCCCTCTCCTCCCTAGTCTCTCCCTCTCCTCCCTAGTCTCTCTCCCTCTCCTCCCTAGTCTCTCTCTCTCTCCTCCCTAGTCTCTCCCTCTCCTCCCTAGTCTCTCTCCCTCTCCTCCCTAGTCTCTCCCTCTCTCCTCCCTAGTCTCTCCCTCTCCTCCCTAGTCTCTCTCCCTCTCCTCCCTAGTCTCTCTCCCTCTCCTCCCTAGTCTCTCCCTCTCCTCCCTAGTCTCTCTCCCTCTCCTCCCTAGTCTCTCCCTCTCTCCTCCCTAGTCTCTCCCTCTCCTCCCTAGTCTCTCTCCCTCTCCTCCCTAGTCTCTCTCCCTCTCCTCCCTAGTCTCTCCCTCTCCTCCCTAGTCTCTCTCCTCCCTAGTCTCTCCCTCTCCTCCCTAGTCTCTCCCTCTCCTCCCTAGTCTCTCTCCCTCTCCTCCCTAGTCTCTCCCTCTCCTCCCTAGTCTCTCCCTCTCCTCCCTAGTCTCTCCCTCTCCTCCCTAGTCTCTCTCTCTCCTCCCTAGTCTCTCTCCCTCTCCTCCCTAGTCTCTCTCCCTCTCCTCCCTAGTCTCTCTCTCTCCTCCCTAGTCTCTCCCTCTCCTCCCTAGTCTCTCCCTCTCCTCCCTAGTCTCTCTCCTCCCTAGTCTCTCCCTCTCCTCCCTAGTCTCTCCCTCTCCTCCCTAGTCTCTCCCTCTCTCCTCCCTAGTCTCTCTCCCTCTCCTCCCTAGTCTCTCCCTCTCCTCCCTAGTCTCTCCCTCTCCTCCCTAGTCTCTCCCTCTCCTCCCTAGTCTCTCTCTCTCCTCCCTAGTCTCTCTCCCTCTCCTCCCTAGTCTCTCTCCCTCTCCTCCCTAGTCTCTCCCTCTCCTCCCTAGTCTCTCCCTCTCCTCCATAGTCTCTCTCCTCCCTAGTCTCTCTCCCTCTCCTCCCTAGTCTCTCTCCCTCTCCTCCCTAGTCTCTCCCTCTCCTCCCTAGTCTCTCTCCTCCCTAGTCTCTCCCTCTCCTCCCTAGTCTCTCTCCCTCTCCTCCCTAGTCTCTCCCTCTCCTCCCTAGTCTCTCTCCCTCTCCTCCCTAGTCTCTCCCTCTCCTCCCTAGTCTCTCTCCCTCTCCTCCCTAGTCTCTCCCTCTCCTCCCTAGTCTCTCTCCCTCTCCTCCCTAGTCTCTCTCCCTCTCCTCCCTAGTCTCCCTCTCTCCTCTCTAGTCTCTCTCTCTCCTCCCTAGTCTCTCTCCCTCTCCTCCCTAGTCTCTCTCCTCCCTAGTCTCTCCCTCTCCTCCCTAGTCTCTCCCTCTCCTCCCTAGTCTCTCCCTATCCTCCCTAGTCTCTCCCTCTCCTCCCTAGTCTCTCCCTCTCCTCCCTAGTCTCTCTCCCTCTCCTCCCTAGTCTCTCTCCCTCTCCTCCCTAGTCTCTCTCCCTCTCCTCCCTAGTCTCTCTCCCTCTCTCCTCCCTAGTCTCTCTCCCTCTCCTCCCTAGTCTCTCTCCCTCTCTCCTCCCTAGTCTCTCTCCCTCTCCTCCCTAGTCTCTCTCCCTCTCTCCTCCCTAGTCTCTCCCTCTCCTCCCTAGTCTCTCCCTCTCCTCCCTAGTCTCTCCCTCTCCTCCCTAGTCTCTCTCCCTCTCCTCCCTAGTCTCTCCCTCTCCTCCCTAGTCTCTCCCTCTCCTCCCTAGTCTCTCTCCCTCTCCTCCCTAGTCTCTCCCTCTCCTCCCTAGTCTCTCCCTCTCCTCCCTAGTCTCTCTCCCTCTCCTCCCTAGTCTCTCCCTCTCCTCCCTAGTCTCTCTCCCTCTCCTCCCTAGTCTCTCTCCCTCTCCTCCCTAGTCTCTCCCTCTCCTCCCTAGTCTCTCCCTCTCCTCCCTAGTCTCTCTCTCTCCTCCCTAGTCTCTCCCTCTCCTCCCTAGTCTCTCCCTCTCCTCCCTAGTCTCTCTCCCTCTCCTCCCTAGTCTCTCTCCCTCTCCTCCCTAGTCTCTCCCTCTCCTCCCTAGTCTCTCCCTCTCCTCCCTTGTCTCTCTCCCTCTCCTCCCTAGTCTCTCTCCCTCTCCTCCCTAGTCTCTCCCTCTCCTCCCTAGTCTCTCCCTCTCCTCCCTAGTCTCTCTCCCTCTCCTCCCTAGTCTCTCCCTCTCCTCCCTAGTCTCTCCCTCTCCTCCATAGTCTCTCTCTCTCCTCCCTAGTCTCTCTCCTCCCTAGTCTCTCTCCCTCTCCTCCCTAGTCTCTCTCCCTCTCCTCCCTAGTCTCTCTCCCTCTCCTCCCTAGTCTCTCCCTCTCCTCCCTAGTCTCTCTCCCTCTCCTCCCTAGTCTCTCCCTCTCCTCCCTAGTCTCTCCCTCTCCTCCCTAGTCTCTCTCCCTCTCCTCCCTAGTCTCTCTCCCTCTCCTCCCTAGTCTCTCTCCCTCTCCTCCCTAGTCTCTCCCTCTCCTCCCTAGTCTCTCCCTCTCCTCGCTAGTCTCTCCCTCTCCTCCCTAGTCTCTCTCCCTCTCCTCCCTAGTCTCTCCCTCTCCTTCCTAGTCTCTCTCCCTCTCCTCCCTAGTCTCTCTCTCTCCTCCCTAGTCTCTCCCTCTCCTCCCTAGTCTCTCCCTCTCTCCTCCCTAGTCTCTCTCCCTCTCCTCCCTAGTCTCTCTCTCTCCTCCCTAGTCTCTCCCTCTCCTCCCTAGTCTCTCTCCCTCTCCTCCCTAGTCTCTCTCCCTCTCCTCCCTAGTCTCTCCCTCTCCTCCCTAGTCTCTCCCTCTCCTCCCTAGTCTCTCCCTCTCCTCCCTAGTCTCTCTCCCTCTCCTCCCTAGTCTGTCCCTCTCCTCCCTAGTCTCTCTCCCTCTCCTCCCTAGTCTC
>NC_140248.1:4863487-4865987 GCF_949987555.1 Borostomias antarcticus | reverse complement strand
GTCCCCCTGATCACCTGAGGTGTGACATCATGAGTCCAGATCTCCATCGACATCACAGCTGCACTGACTTTGAGCTGTTTGGTCAACTGTAGTTTAGCAGAGTATTGTATAGGCTACTGCTATCAGCTCTATTCTCTGAGCTCCCCTTGCTATTTCAGTCTTATAAAAGCCTGGTTGACATCGATACTTGGTAACAATCACCCTTTCATTCACACATGCTTCTTCTGCCATTAAGCTCAGCTTAACCGATGGAAGGCAGGAAACTAGTGGACCAGTACCTATGGAGAAAACCAGCGAAGAAATCTGTTCAAATGTTTCTCATTGAAGCCAATTTGGGGTTGTCCTATACGTATGGAAACGAGCAACATTTTCTAATTCTACTGTCTGCGATACAGACACAAACAAGCTACCGCTGACAAAAAATATATACAGATGTAGCTATGGAGAAGCTATGGAGATTTCAATCCACAGAGGTACCAGTTTTCCCCTCTAATGTGTGTTTTCAGACTTTCATTCAGCAAAGTGCACCTAACAGTATAGGAGGAGTGAGTGAATGAAGGGGTATTCTCCAGCTGAATCACTTTAACGACCCATAGAAGTACAATGTGGGTTCTAATCCCATCTCTGTGATGGACCTTGACTTCCCAGGAGTCTTTAGCCATTACCTGATGGATTCTGCTTGGACATCTTGAATGTGAATGCTCTCTATTAGCTTTCACATTTTATAACCTTGTACTGTCAGTGGAATTGAGCTTCAGTGTCAAGTGGGCTTTAACATTCACTTAAGATGAGGTCTGATTACTAAACATCCCACTTGTCATGAGCAGCGTATCTCAACGGGCACATACGAGACATACGATAACACATACCAAGGAGCAGCCAGGGGTCAGAGAACAGGGGTCAGAGGTTAAGGGTCACCGGGGTTGGCTGAGGGGATGTGGACATAGGGGCAGCGGAGAAAGTACAGGTCACCAACCTAGCATTTGGCGTGTGTGTGTCGCCGTGGTTACTCTATGTCATCTACCAGTAGCCTGCCGCTCTCCAGGTCAGTGGAGAGGGAGGAGCCAGAGGAATAGGCGGAGTCTCGGCGCTGGAGCTGGCGGGATTGGACGCCGTAAAAGAAACATAACGCCTGAAGCCCCGCCCCCAGCCGCACGCATGCAACACAGAACAGGATGGAAGAACAGAAGAAAAGAAACAGAATAGCAGCCGGATGAGCATGCATAGCAAGGTGATGTCTGGGATACACATAGTTCCCTCTCAAATTGAAGTGTTGCTACCAAACAGAAATAATCCAGATTCCTGCCTTCCACAGCTGATTAGGTTGCATAAAGCTAAATTAAGACCAGACATGATGAATGCTTTCTGTAACCATAGTTATACCTAGCATGCTAACGGGATGTGAATATAAATCAGGCAAAACAAACCGTGAAAGGAAATTTAGTGGAAATTCAGAAGAGCAAAAATCATAAGATGAGTGCTCGTGCATTATAAAAACCTTTCACAGTGACATGGAGCATGGAAAATGAACAGACACTCTGTATACATAATCATACCAGCAGATGAAACCCCCAAAAGTGACAAAAGAGAAAGAAGATCTCTAAACATTTTCTCTTTTTAGCTGTTATTCAGTGTTGTCAAGGCAACACCAGCAAATGCACATGTTCATTTTCTCCCAAAATTACAGCACCCACTCCCAACCATGGTAATTATGCTAATGTCAAGAGGGAACATCAGTAGGCTACAACTGCAACACCTGTCCTGTTCAATTGAGACGGAGCTCTGAGTTCTGCCAACAAACTGGTCCCAATGATCTAAACAACAACACTGAACTTTGGTCCATTCTCTCAAATGTAAAATGAAATAACTCTTCAGGATGGTAGATATGCCCACCTCCCTTGTTCTCTGTAAAGCACATTGTGTTGCCTCTGTGTATGAAATGCGCTATACAAATAAAGCTTTGATTGATTGATTGATTGATTGAGATAAGAAGAGTTGGTTCCGGACCTGTTGTGATCGGCCACGTTCGACAGATGTCACCTACAGATGTCACCAGCCTCAGACTCCGCCCCCCCCCCCATCCCAACCATGACGTTCCTGAACCGCCAGCAAATCACGCAAAGCTACCGACGCGTGTCACCCAGAACGCGGGGCGATCGCCTTCTCCTCCCGACCTCCGCCCCCCCCCCCCCGGCGCCGCCCCCACCCTGCTCTGGACTCTGCGCTAAGCGCAGTAAGGCCTCCGGTCCCACGGGTGGCGCCGTCCGCCGTCGCCGTCCGGCTCTCCTCCCACTCACCTCCTCGATGTCGGCGTTCTTGCGGGCCCTGTAGACGAACTCCCCGATGGCCACGAAGACGGACAGGACCAGGCCGGCGGCCAGCACGATGAAGATGCCCCCGATGTTCTCCACCCCCAGGGCGCTGGCCTCCTTGTTGTCCTCCTCCGGGCAGCCGTTCCCCCTCCACCACTTCTCCTTCATCATGTGGAGCTTCCCCTCCT
>NC_140248.1:4845987-4858487 GCF_949987555.1 Borostomias antarcticus | reverse complement strand
GAAAAAACAAATGACGGTATCGTGAGGTTTTTTTTCACGCATCTAATGTTACTACACATTAGATAACATCTTTGAATATTTCATTAATAATTTACAAATAAGGTTGATCTTGTATAAAAAAATGATCTATTGATCATATGAATGATGAAGTAGTACATTTTCAAATTATGTACTAATCAGTTATAAATTATTGGATAATCATTAACAACATATTCATGGCTTATTCATGATGAGCAAATTATCTACTAATAGCTTACAAATGATTTATAACTTAAGTTACAAACTACTTAATAATCATTTTCAAATATATACAAATGCTTAATTCATGATTAGTTTACTATCTACTAATGGTTTATTCATGATGAGTATATTATCTACTAATAGCTTACAAAAGATTTATAACTTAAGTTACAAACTACTTAATAATCATTTACAAACATATAAAAATGCTTAATTCATGATTAGTTTACTATCTACTATTAGCTTATAAATGTGTTATAACACATCGTTATTATAAAGTGTTACCAGTAGGGGTAGTAGCAATAGAAGTAGAAGTAATAGTAGTAATAGAAGTAGTAGTAGTAGTAGTAGTAGTAGTAGTACTGTAGGAGTAGTAGCAGTAGTAGTAGCAGTAGTAGTAGTACTGTAGAAGTAGTAGCAGTAGTAGTAGCAGCAGTAGTACTAGTAAGGACCGCAGAGGGTTAAGGACCGCAGAGGGTTAGAGAGAGAGAGAAAGGGAGAAAGAGAGATGGAGGGAGAGAGAGAGGGAGTGAGCGGAGGCAGAGAGAAGGGAGGAGAGAGAAAGATGGAGGGTGAGAGAGGGGGAGATATGGATGTTTAATTTTGTTGCGCTTGTGTGCAATGACAATAAATTAAACTTAAATTTCAACTTGAGACACTAGGAAAGAGAGATATAGAGAAAGAGAGAGGGAGGGAGGGAGAGGGAGAGAGGACCGACATTGAGACGCTGAGCATACAGACAGTGGACAATGGGATGAGGGTGATCTGAGGTTAACGGGTCTCTCCTGGCCGTCCAGAGCACACTCAGACCCAGATGTGCCAGCTGGGTCAGCTGCTGTAGAGGGGATGGGACCAGGGAGCTGTCTGCATGAGATACAGTGGTAATAAGAACCCGTGCATGGGTTGAGAGAGTGACAGAGAGAGTGTACATGTACTCTGCATGGTTGTGTATGGATGAGGGTATGTGTGTGTGTTTGTGTGTGTCTCTGTGCTCGCGCGTGTGTGTGTGTGTGAACATCATATTTTTCTAAAGCAGCCCAGATAGGTTTATCTTAATAAATCTTAATATATTGTATTTGTGTCATGCTCTGCTTCGTTCAGAGACTCCTGTTCCCCCAGTGTCGGCGTTCCCTCCACGTTGGTGCTCCCTGTTGATGTGAAACCCCAGCCTTGTATTCACAGTGATGATCTGTTGCATCCGTGTCCTGGTGATTTCCACCACCTGTTCCTCATTATGTCCTCATTAGCTGTTCTCTATATGCCCTCATGTGTCCTTCGTCCAGTGCTAGATCATTGTTGACTTTGTCCTGTTGTGTGTTCCTGCCCTGTTTTCCTGTTTCCTTTATGGATTAAACCGCTTAGTTTTACCTGCTTCATCTGCCTCCGCTATCCTACCACTACTACTACTACTACTACTACCACTACCACTACTACTACTACTACTACTACTACTACCCCTACTACTACCACTACTACTACTACTACTACTACTACTACTATCACTACTACTACTACTACTACTACTACTACTATCCCTACTACTACCACTACTATCCCTACTACTACCACTACTACTACTACTACTACTACTACCACTACTACTACCACCACTACTACTACTACCACTACTACTACTACTACTACTACTACTACTACTACTACTACCACTACTACTACTACTACTACTACTACTATACTACTACTACTACTACTACTACTACTACTACCACTACTACTACTACTACTACTACTACTACTACTACTACTACTACCACTACTACTACCACTACTACTACTACTACTACTACTACTACTACTACTATACTACTACTACTACTACTACCACTACTACTACTACTACTACTACTACTACTACTACTACTACCACTACCACTACCGCCATCTCTCACGCATCCAAACCTGACAGGATGTTCATCCTGGTCCTGAAAGTTAAGTCCTACTGGTCAATCATCCCTGGATGTCTCTGTATCCATCATCCGTTAATCTCGCTTCATCCTGCCTGGCTCACATCCAAGTGGTGCGTGCTGTTGCACAGGTCTCAGATGGTGTGTGTGTGTGTGTGTGTGTGTGTGTGTGTGTGTGTGAGCTTGGACCTTATGATGGACAGAATGTGAGAATGGCCTCAACACCGAGAGATCGGTACAGACAGACAAGACAGACAGGGATGTCAACTCCAGCTCAGATATTACATTTGTAATTATTATTATTAATATACATGTGTAATCGCTCAGATATTACATTTGTATGACATTTGTTACCTCTGCCCCACAGTGCACATCTCACATTCTGTACATTCTTCCATTCATTTTTTGGATTATGATTATGCAGAAACGTCCAAACCGATTTTTATGAACCTCGGTGAAGGGATGCATCATGGGACACTTTAGAACCCATTACATTTTGGAGCAGATCCGAAACACCGGCCGGATCCACGAATGAAAACAAAACTTAGAACCAAGCCAGCTCCCTGTGTGGGGGTGCTAGAGACACGGTGTTTAGACTAGGGGTGTGCCCGAATACGAATACCACATTCGGATGAGCACAAATAGTAGTTTTTTCCCCGAATAGTAAATTTGTACGAATATTGTACAAAATATTCGGGAGGGGGGAGAACAGTCAAATATTGTATGAGCCAGCGATACGCGCACGTTCTGTCTGCTTGTTGACATGACACGAGGGAGAGAGAGAGAGAGAGAGAGGCGCACCTGCTGTCTGTCTAGACGTCTAGACAACGCGGAGAGAGAGAGAGAGAGAGAGAGAGAGAGAGAGAGAGAGAGAGAGAGCTGTCTGTCTAGACGTCTAGACAACGCGGAGAGGGAGAGAAAGTTTGGAGCGCGCTGAGGAGCCAGATAGTAGGCAGGCAACGAACGTAAGCAGCACCGAGGGCTTTTGTCCCTAGTTAAAGGAGTAGTAAAGGGAAAATGCATGTTTAGCCCTGTTTTAAGGTTACTTATACCACACAATGGATGTGGATGGGCATCTTGAAAAATCATTCACAAACATGTTAAACTCGATTTCAAAGACGAGAAACTCACCGAGGTGTTAGTTGGCGTTCTGACATATAATTCGCCATAAAGTAAGATTCTAGTTCATCTGGAAAGGTTTTTTTAAAATATTTAGAATAAAACTATTTAGTCGCAGCACATACATGTGTAAACTTCCGCAAACTAGGTAGCCTAGCAACATAAACAATAACAATAGCTACTGTAAGTAGTTCCCCTTCCTGAAATCGAGAGTTTAACATGTTTTTGAATGATTTTTCAAGATGCCCATCCACATCCATTGTACGACCAAAACTGTGGTAGAGCAATTATCTATTTTCTCGAAAATGCTAGCTTTGTCAACGTTTTTATCTGAACCATTGTATGATCACAAGTAACCTTAAAACAGGGCTAAACATGCATTTTCCCTTTACTACTCCTTTAACTGGTTTATTGAGACAGTTATTGGATTTTGTTTTCTTGTCGTAGCCTACCTGCTGCAATAGCCTATGTGAACTGTAGTGTTTGTTTGGGCAGAGGAGGACCGGTAGCTAGCTTGTTAGCTCAGTGTAGTATATCTAGCTAACGCTGGCTATTTCAGCTACGCATGCTCAGCCTCTCACCAGCCTATATAATATCTGGCTATTTTTAAATATGAAATAATTATGAAAGTATATTTTAACAACTGAAACACAACTGATCAAATGTTTGATCCATGCCGTTCAGTTATCAGCACAATAGAGTAGTCTAGTGTAGGCCTAAGATTGGCTATAATCAAAGTCCTTATCTCTGATATAACAATAATAAACTATTTGAACAGATTTAAAAAAAATAAAAAAAATAATTTCACTACAATACCCTACTTACCCATGTTTTAAGCACTGTTGAAACTTGAGTAGGCTATAGGCCTACAATTAGGCCTATAGTAATTTTCCTTGGCTTATTGGCTTATAGCCTAAGCTACATTTAATCTTATAATTAATTTCAATTATGTTTATAGTAATACATGTTTATTGCTGGGTTTATGAAAACCATTACTAGTAGGGTGGGGTTAGAGAAAGACTAGGGGACAGGTAGAGGGTTGGGGACAGGTAGAGGGTGGGGTTAGAGAGAGATTGGGGGACAGGTAGAGGGTGGGGTTAGAGAGAGGGTGGGGGACAGGTAGAGGGTGGGGTTAGAGAGATTGGGGGACAGGTAGAGGGTGGGGTTAGAGAGAGATTGGGGGACAGGTAGAGGGTGGGGTTAGAGAGAGACTAGGGGACAGGTAGAGGGTGGGGTTAGAGAGACTAGGGGACAGGTAGAGGGTGGGGTTAGAGAGACTAGGGGACAGGTAGAGGGTGGGGTTAGAGAGATTGGGGGACAGGTAGAGGGTGGGGTTAGAGAGATTGGGGGACAGGTAGAGGGTGGGGTTAGAGAGAGATTGGGGGACAGGTAGAGGGTGGGGTTAGAGAGATTGGGGGACAGGTAGAGGGTGGGGTTAGAGAGAGATTGGGGGACAGGTAGAGGGTGGGGTTAGAGAGAGATTGGGGGACAGGTAGAGGGTGGGGTTAGAGAGAGATTGGGGGACAGGTAGAGGGTGGGGTTAGAGAGAGATTGGGGGACAGGTAGAGGGTGGGGTTAGAGAGAGACTAGGGGACAGGTAGAGGTGGGGTTAGAGAGATTGGGGGACAGGTAGAGGGTGGGGTTAGAGAGAGACTAGGGGACAGGTAGAGGTGGGGTTAGAGAGATTGGGGGACAGGTAGAGGGTGGGGTTAGAGAGAGACTAGGGGACAGGTAGAGGGTGGGGTTAGAGAGAGATTGGGGGACAGGTAGAGGGTGGGGTTAGAGAGAGATTGGGGGACAGGTAGAGGGTGGGGTTAGAGAGAGACTAGGGGACAGGTAGAGGGTGGGGTTAGAGAGAGACTAGGGGACAGGTAGAGGGTGGGGTTAGAGAGACTAGGGGACAGGTAGAGGGTGGGGTTAGAGAGACTAGGGGACAGGTAGAGGGTGGGGTTAGAGAGATTGGGGGACAGGTAGAGGGTGGGGTTAGAGAGAGATTGGGGGACAGGTAGAGGGTGGGGTTAGAGAGAGTGTGGGGGACAGGTAGAGGGTGGGGTTAGAGAGAGACTAGGGGACAGGTAGAGGGTGGGGTTAGAGAGAGACTAGGGGACAGGTAGAGGGTGGGGTTAGAGAGAGATTGGGGGACAGGTAGAGGGTGGGGTTAGAGAGAGATTGGGGGACAGGTAGAGGGTGGGGTTAGAGAGAGATTGGGGGACAGGTAGAGGGTGGGGTTAGAGAGAGACTAGGGGACAGGTAGAGGGTGGGGTTAGAGAGAGACTAGGGGACAGGTAGAGGGTGGGGTTAGAGAGACTAGGGGACAGGTAGAGGGTGGGGTTAGAGAGATTGGGGGACAGGTAGAGGGTGGGGTTAGAGAGAGATTGGGGGACAGGTAGAGGGTGGGGTTAGAGAGAGATTGGGGGACAGGTAGAGGGTGGGGTTAGAGAGAGACTAGGGGACAGGTAGAGGATGGGGTTAGAGAGAGATTGGGGGACAGGTAGAGGGTGGGGTTAGAGAGAGACTAGGGGACAGGTAGAGGGTGGTGTTAGAGAGAGATTGGGGGACAGGTAGAGGGTGGGGTTAGAGAGAGATTGGGGGACAGGTAGAGGGTGGGGTTAGAGAGACTAGGGGACAGGTAGAGGGTGGGGTTAGAGAGAGATTGGGGGACAGGTAGAGGGTGGGGTTAGAGAGAGGGTGGGGGACAGGTAGAGGGTGGGGTTAGAGAGATTGGGGGACAGGTAGAGGGTGGGGTTAGAGAGAGATTGGGGGACAGGTAGAGGGTGGGGTTAGAGAGAGATTGGGGGACAGGTAGAGGGTGGGGTTAGAGAGATTGGGGGACAGGTAGAGGTGGGGTTAGAGAGAGACTAGGGGACAGGTAGAGGGTGGGGTTAGAGAGAGATTGGGGGACAGGTAGAGGGTGGGGTTAGAGAGAGATTGGGGGACAGGTAGAGGGTGGGGTTAGAGAGAGATTGGGGGACAGGTAGAGGGTGGGGTTAGAGAGAGATTGGGGGACAGGTAGAGGGTGGGGTTAGAGAGAGATTGGGGGACAGGTAGAGGGTGGGGTTAGAGAGAGATTGGGGGACAGGTAGAGGGTGGGGTTAGAGAGAGATTGGGGGACAGGTAGAGGGTGGGGTTAGAGAGAGATTGGGGGACAGGTAGAGGGTGGGGTTAGAGAGAGACTAGGGGACAGGTAGAGGGTGGGGTTAGAGAGAGATTGGGGGACAGGTAGAGGGTGGGGTTAGAGAGAGATTGGGGGACAGGCAGACAGTGATGTGGAGGAGGAGGTGGTAAACTTGTTCCTATAGATCAGACAGGCTCAGACCAGGATTGACAGCAGCAGTAAAGGAGAGGAGTTTAGCAGGGGAGCCGTCCCACAGTAATCTGAGTTCCCAGAAGCTCTCGCTGCAAAGACATCTTCTGGGAACAAGCTATGCTATTCATGGACACCAATGAGAATCGGATTTAGATTTTTGAATCCCATCGGGGCATGCTTAGCCCATGTAAATACTGGGCTGTGATTGGCCCACAGCTTTCCACTTTTCAACTAACTAGTCCTGCCAGCTGTGGGCAGCATATCTGACACATAAACTGAGATTTACTTGGACTTTCTTCCACTGTTATGTGCCACCAATCCCCCACTAGGCCCCTTAGTTATTGTTATTTAAATCCCATATACTGTATAACTGTTTATTAGTGGAGCTAGATCATGTTTACGGTGGCGTGTATTGGTTTTTCCATTAGCAGAATTACGCAATAACTACCTCACCAACTTTCATGAAACTCTGTGGAAGGCTGTAGCATGGGCCAACTAAGAACCCATTCAATCTTGGAGCAGATCTGAATCAGGGGGCGGGTCTACGAGCTGCCCGAACACGGCCGGCCATTCACCTCCATTCATTTTTTGGTCTTAGGCTCAGGAGGGAAATATCTCCACATGGGAAGGTCACAGAGATATAGACTGGCTTAAAGCTCTTGACTTAAAAAATGCAGCAACCCCAAACAGGTCCTGGTCGCATGCACGTGCGTGTGCATAAGGTCACGAAATGTATTCATGGGCGGAGGTCTGTGTTTATTAATTGATTGATTGATTGGTTTGTTTGTTATCAGGATTACTCAAAAACTACCTGACCGATTTTCATGAAACTCAGTGGAGGGGTGTAAACGGCCAAGTTAAAACCAATTAAATTTGGGAGTGGACCCCTGCGTAACAGCAGATAAGCTAGTTCTCCTAAATGTTGCTCTACCCTAAGCAGGAAGCACGGCCTCGCACGTTCGTCCACCAAAGGTTGAACTGGACTCTCGCCGACCAATCCCCAACTGGCTCCGAGATTGAGTGGTTGTGCGTGGCCTCCGCCCTCGTGAATCACACCAGCGTATCTCCCAGTCTTCCCCCACCCCCGTCTCTATGCTGGCAACTTGTCAGCACCAGGACTGGGGATCGGCGTTGACAAGCGGCTCCCTGATAGACGCATGCTAGGAAAGGAAGGATCCCGCAGTCAACCAGCGCTGATAACCACGCCTAAACTCGTGGCCCACGTCCTGAGCGAGCCAGTGAAGTGATGGAACTTCCGAAAAGCAAACTGGAAACGCTACCGCCTCCTTACCCACAGATTCACGAGGTGCCTCCCACCACCTCCCACCACCGTGGACGAGGCGTACCGGGAACTCTGCGGCATACTGGTGAAAGCTGCCAAAAAATCCATCCCTCGCGGACATCGCAACAGCTACAAACCGTGCTGGGATGCGGAGTGTGAGAGTCTCTACTCTCCTCCTCCTCTCCTCCGGGCCCCCAGGGGCTGAGTCAGACAGACTTGCTTCAGCCCTGCTGTCAAGACTCAGCTGAGGGAGACAAGAGCACTGGGAGGAGGCCATTAACTCCATCGACTTCTCACACTCCAGCCGCAAGGCATGGAGCATCCTTAACAACCTCACTGGTAGGTCCAGACACAATGCACCAATCTCAAACATGTCCCGACTGTTATGCTCCTGATGAAATGTTCAAAATGCAGCTGGCTCCGCCCCTCTGCCCATGTTTTGATTTGAAATGTAGGCGCTTGACTCCAGACTAGGCCCACAGAGGCCTACTGCCCCACAGAATGTCCTACTGCCCCACAGAGAGTCCTGATGCCCCACAGAGAGTCCTACTCCCCCACAGAGAGGCCTACTGCCCCTCAGAGAGTCCTACTGCCCCACAGAGAGGCCTACTGCCCCACAGAGAGTCCTACTGCCCCACAGAGAGTCCTACTGCCCCACAGAGGCCTACTGCCCCACAGAGAGGCCTACTGCCCCACAGAGAGTCCTACTGCCCCACAGAGAGTCCTGATGCCCCACAAAGAGTCCTGATGCCCCACAGAGAGGCCTACTGGCCCACAGAGAGTCCTACTGCCCCACAGAGAGGCCTACTGCCCCACAGAGAGTCCTACTGCCCCTCAGAGAGGCCTACTGCCCCACAGAGAGTCCTACTGCCCCACAGAGAGGCCTACTGCCCCACAGAGAGTCCTACTCCCCCACAGAGAGTCCTACTGCCCCACAGAGAGTCCTACTGCCCCACAGAGAGGCCTACTGCCCCACAGAGAGGCCTACTGCCCCACAGATAGTCCTACTGCCCCACAGAGAGGCCTACTGCCCCACAGAGTTGCCTACTGGCCCACAGAGAGTCCTACTGCCCCACAGAGAGGCCTACTCCCCCACAGAGAGGCCTACTCCCCCACAGAGAGGCCTACTGCCCCACAGAGAGGCCTACTCCCCCACAGAGAGGCCTACTGCCCCATAGAGAGTCCTACTGCCCCACAGAGAGGCCTACTGCCCCACAGAGAGGTCTACTGCCCCACAGAGAGTCCTACTGCCCCACAGAGAGGCCTACTGCCCCACAGAGAGGCCTACCGCCCAACAGAGTAGCCACTGGCCCACAGAGAGGCCTACCGCCCAACAGAGTAGCCACTGGCCCACAGTGGCCTCAGCAGACTAAGATATGTGACGTTAGGACTGTGTGACCTGCATACTGTACCTTGCCGCATGAGAGCTCCAATGCCGAACCAGAAACTATTGATCAAAGTGAAGTTGTTCTCTATGAGCTCTGAGGATGGGTTGCATGGGTGCGGGTTGTACCACTCATACGGAGTAAACCTAGAGGGAGAGAAGAGAGATAGAGAGAGAGAGATGGGGGGGAGAGAAAGAGGAGAGAAAGAAAGAGACAGGGGGAGAGAGAGTGGGAGTGAGAGAGGGAGACAGGAATAGAGAGAGACGAGGAAGGAGCCATGTTTTGTTAACATTAACATAATACAATCTTGCCAATAAAGCTTCCTGACTTGGCTTGAGAGAGCGAGAGCGAGAAGTGAGAGGGGGAGCGGGGGGGTGTTAGCGTTAGCTCGGTTGTGTCTGTACACTAGGTTACTATGCAAATGCTTTTTTTATGGAATGTCATTGCATATTCCAGGACACATTTGTTTGCATCGACAACTTGGGATGCAATTAAAGCTGGCTGGCCATCCACACACACACAAGCTGATTGGACAGGCCTGGCTACTTGATTTGCATTTTAATGACTTCAACCAATCTCTTTCCTTCGCTGGCTCTCTCCTCCCAAGCCTTGCCAGCTGAGCTGACCTCAGCTGAAGATGAGGTGGCAGCTGAAACACTAGGCTACTAAATGATGACCGCACTCACAGAGGATCCAAGGAGCCAGAGAGAAAAAGTCTTAAGATAGATTCCTGCATGGCGATGGCGACCTGCCCAGAGAGATGAAATATGAAATATTCTCTTATCTTAACGATGTGTCTCTCTAATCTATTAGCTTGGGCCGAAGACAAGAAAGCCTTTGTTCCTCCCTGATAGGACCTACACCATAGTCAAGCATGCACACGCAGGAGTCCACCGCTTCGTACTCTACACACGACATACTGAGCCCACCTTTGACCCCTACACCCTAACCATTTTTTACCTTTGGCTCTCTGCTTTCTCTTTCCCCACCTCTGCTTTGCGACATTCTCTATGAGCCTGTTCTGCTAAGTGCTTACTGTGTTTGTTATATGATTCACTTAAAGATCATATTAGAGACTACAGGGATAGCTAACACATGGCCTACCATGTAGGCAACATCTCTGTAACTATTTGTGCACTCTACTGTTAGTCATGTCTCTCTTATGAAGTATTTAGCCCATGTTCACTGCTCTGTAAATGTTCTTAGCCGGTAGACAAACATGTTGACGGAGTTTGCTTGATCGTCTCATTGAGAGGGGTCAGGGAAGAATTTATACAGCTCACTTTTCTGGCCCCCGGGTGAAACTGTTTTTTTTGCTTCCCTCTGGAATATGTAGGGGTGGGACCTACTGTATGCCCCCCCCCCCACCCCACCCCACCCCACCCCACCCCACCCCACCCCACCCCACTGCTCTCTGTAAAGCACATTGTGTTTCCTCTGTGTATGAAATGCGCTATAATAATAAAGTTTGATTTGATTTGATTTACTACCCCCTCAACCCTTAAAAGCTAGGCTGCACCCTAGCCCATCGCCCCCGAACCCCCTCTACGGTACCTGGCGATGACGAAGAGCACGCAGCTGACCCCGGTGCAGGCCAGGAGCACGTACATCCAGATGTCGGGGGACAGGGGATTGAGGAAGGAGAAGACGCCCGGGTTGGTGCCGTTGGGCTTGCGGTACAGGATACTGATCCCCAGGGTCATGAAGGGCTTGGAGAAGTCGATGACCTTCTCCCTCACGTAGGTGATGGTCAGAGGAGCCGCCGCCAGGTCTGCTATCTGAGAGGGGGAGGGGAGGAGAGGGGAGGAGAGGGGAGGAGGGGAGGAAGGGAGGGGAGAGGGGAGGAGAGGAGGGGGGGGAGGAGGGGAGAGGGGAGGAGAGGAGGGCAGGGGGGAGGAGGGGGGGAGAGGAGGGGAGAGGGGAGGAGAGGGGAGGAGGAGAGGAGAGGGGAGGGGAGGAGATGAGAGGAGGAGAGGAGAGGAGAGGGGATGAGAGGAGAGGAGGAGAGGAGAGGGGATGAGAGGAGAGGAGGAGAGGAGAGGGGATGAGAGGAGAAGAGGAGAGGAGAGGAGAGGGGATGAGAGGAGAGGAGGAGAGGAGATGAGAGGAGGAGAGGAGAGGGGATGAGAGGAGGAGAGGAGAGGAGAAGAGGAGGAGAGGAGAGGGAAGAAAGGAAGAAAGGAAAACATTGGTCTACAGAAGATGAAAGGTAATCTGTGGAGAGGTTGTTCCATGTCACCATGGAGACCATGAGGCTGGCGTGGCTGGACTCACGTGGTCGATGAGCTCCCGGACCATCCCGTTCCACTCGCCCTTGTCATTCTGGGCTCCATATTTCCCATCAGACACCAGTTTGACCTCGTAGGTAAAGCCCAGGATGTTGGAGAGCTCCTTCAGCAGGTCCAGACAGTAGCCCTCAAAGCGGTCGTTGCCGGCCAACTCTTTGTCCGACTTCTTAAACATCACATAAGGGGGTTCCTGTAGGAGAGCAGACGCAAAACGAATTAGACAAGGCCAGAATATCACAACCTGCTCCAACAAAAATGTCCTATCCTGTTCTCATTCACTACACAACACATCTCTCATTTTCTACTTCCTTTTCCCTTCTCCTTTATAAGCCCCTGCTCCGCCTCATCCCTTTGATTCATTCCCTATAAACGTTCTCCTCCCTCTTTCTCTCTATTCTCCTGCCACCCCCCCCTTTCTTCCATCCTCCTTCCCTCTTATCCTCCCTTCCCCTCCTCTCATCTCCTTTCATTTCTTCTCCACCCCCTCTCCTCCCCCTCTCCTCTGGACTAAATTAGACTGGACTGGCTCCCTCTCTCCTCTCCCCTGTCCTGCCCCTCTCCTGTCCTCTACCCCTTTCTCTCCTCTCTCCTCTCTCCTCTCCTCTGTCCTCCCCTCCTTCTCCTCTGCCCCCCTGTCCTCTCCTCTCCTCTGCCCTTTTCTCCTCTCCTCTGACCTCCCTTCCTTCTCCTCTGCCCCCCTGTCTCCTCCCTCTCTCCTCTCCTCTGACCTCCCTTCCTTCTCCTCTGTCCTCCCTCTCTCCTCTCCTCTGCCCTCCTCTCCTCTGCCCTCCTCTCTTCTCCTCTGTCCTCCCTCTCTCCTCTCCTCTGTCCTCCCCTATCCTCTACCCCCCTCCTTTCCTCTCCTCTGTTCTCCCTTCCTTCTCCTCTGCCCCCCTCTCCTCTCCTCTGTCCTCCTCTCCTCCCCTCCATCTCCTCTGCCCCCCCTGTCCTCTC
>NC_140248.1:4823487-4840987 GCF_949987555.1 Borostomias antarcticus | reverse complement strand
TGTCCTTCCTGCCCTGACTTAGACCTTTGTCTATATTCAAAGTATATTCAAAGTAAGTTTTCATCCCCCGCCCACTGGGTGATATCCGACTCAGCCAATCAAATGACACCTACTACCTCGTTGGTTTTGAAGCAATATAAGGGGCAGTCTGGCGATCTGACTTTCACTTCTTCTCTGATAGAATCACGCTGTGTTTTTACTATTTGAAGTCCGTTTGCAACCGTATTGTTTCTTAATAAACCTGACTGAACATATTTTGAGCGAACCCAAGCTTTGGCAAGTACTCTCATTTTTCAAGCAACTACAATTGGCGACTCGGGACGGGATTCGACTGCGGTGAGATTTGCCTGGAGTGGAACCGAGGGACGCAGACGTGCGGAAGCGGTAGCCGCTTTGGGAAGCTTCTCTCGTTGCGTCTATGCGCATTGCTTTTGGAGAGGCCCCGTCGTTGGTTTCACTCGGCTAAACTCACGGTACGTTGAAAAATCCTTTTATGCTTGTTATTTGCCTTGGTTTCGGTTCAGCTTGTTGGTCTAGATTATTGAAAACAGAAACCCCAGCGTGGGTATTTTAGTACTATAAGTTGTGTAACTATCTAAGGAGGTTGTGAGCAGAAATAGATATTTATATCGTATTGTCTTTTGACTTCGTCCTTGTTTCGTTACGAGGGTATCAGCTGTTCAAGTGAGAGTTTGGCACAGAACAGGAGTCCTTTTGGCCGGTCGCGGGAGTTTAAACCGCGAGCACGTTGAGAGAGTTTTTGCTCAACGGAGATATAGCTACAGGCGTGATTGAGAGTTTTGCAATCCGCATTTTCTGGTAGAGATTTGACCAGGGGACTGTACACTTCGGTAGGATCTAGACGGAAGGTCTAGCCTGGACCAAGTAAGGTGCGGTTCGAGTTTGAGTTTTTCGTGTGTTAAGTCGTCGGTTGGTTGTCTGTTGGTCGTTCTTTGTTCTGCGTTAAGTCGTATGTACGTCATTTTTGGTCGTCTTTTGGTCGGCCTTTGTTTTTTGCGTCCTCGTGCGAGTTTGCTGTCTTCTTTCTTGTATGTGCACGGGATTGTCTGCTGTGTTTACTGTTTGAACTTCAGCTCTGTCTTGTATGTGTTTGTTTAAGCGCTGTATATATACATTTTTTTTCAGGTAACAGTACTGTTTATTTTTTGCCGACACTGGTTTTAAGGGCCGTAAATCGTAACTGCTATAGTGAGTAGTCTGAGAGACGTTCATCTCCGTGTTACGAAGGAGTGTAGGAGAGTGTTTTTTTTGGTTTGTTTTTCCGTAAGCGATTTTGGTGCAAAATGGGTGCCGTTACTAGCTCGCCACTTGATATTCTCAAATTGTCTGGTCCGGCTAAAATTGTTGCGCTAAAATATTCTGCCAGTGCCTGTTGGCAAATTCAGCTCTGGGCTAAACATAGCAGTTTTCCGTCTCCATCTGGTACTCTTAGCGTTAAAGCTTTGGCCAACATTAGAGTTCAACTGCAAGCATTTGAGAAGACAAAGTTGGGTAAGAAAAGTGGAAATGCTATCGATTGGGCAGCGTTTAAAATTTGGGAGTCAGTAGCACGGGAAGGGTTTTTGAAGTCAGAGAAAAGATACAGTGAAACTATACAGCCAACGGCGTCTCCGCCGCTTCCCCCAGTGAATCACTCTGACCTAGACTTCTGTCCCTCGACTCGTTGCGCCGTGATCCCACCTCCTAACAATGCCCCCGCCATTATTAGCCACGTCCCTTCTCTCTCTGCCGTATCCCCTCCCAGTATTGCCTCTGCACCTCACATGCAGGCGCCTCCGCAATACGAATTAAATGCGCCCCTTTCCCCCGACCGGAGCGTACCTCCAGGACCACCCTCTTCTCCCGTCCATTCTATAGCTCTGTCGACTAGATGTCACACAAAGCAAGAGCAGGACAGGAAGAAAGAATTGGCTAGAGCCATAGTTGAGGCTAAGTTAAATTTGGAACAACTACAAATAGCTAGTAATAGTCTGGAGGAACCGCAACTCCTAGCCCCAATGGTACGATGCCCGAACCCTAATCCCCGACCGTCTCAGATAGATGATGCAGATGGCCACGAGGCCTGGACCCCTGAAATCAGGGTGTACAGACCGTGGCGTTCAGACGAACTTCGTGATGTTGCTAAAACATTGCCCGATCCAACCAAAGACATTGACGAGTTTGAAACTCTTTTTAACAGTTTAGTTCGTATGTATGAGCCTCACGCAGAGGAAATCGCCATGATCATGAGACAATGCCTTGGGCTCAAATGGGTGGATGTGAAACATCCGTTTGACATTACATTGCCTTTTTCTCATGCCGATTTCGCTGACCAAAATGCTGCGCTGTTGAACAGAATCAAAACTCGTTTCCCAAAGAAAATGGATTGGGACCGTATCACATACTGTAAACAACAAACCGATGAGCAGTTCGAGAAATTTTGGGAAAGACTGGAATCAGTCTTTGCGTCACACAGTGGCATGGACAAAGAGAATGCCGATTATAAGAAAATTCTAAAACAACAGTTGATGAATAACTCTCTCTCCTCTTTGTCTGACCAAGTTAGGATGTGTTGCCACACCTGGGAGTCAACTTCGCTCGAGGAAGTTGTTGACCATTTCCGGTATGCGGAGCGGCTTCGCGTTCACATTGAACAAAGGGAGGCGAAAGAACTTAAGTTAGGTACAGCGAAGTTACAAGCCGCTCAACTGGAACAGATAGAAAACCAGTCCGAGAGATCAGAGAGGGAACAACGACCACAGGGTCGTCACATGAACAGAAATAGCAGGCATAGTAACAGAATGGATTACAGGAGGAAACCGAGGGAGGGAAACGAAAACAGAGACAGAACTGACGCGTGTTTTCATTGTGGTAAAATTGGTCACTGGATAAAAGACTGTCACATTTACAACAGGAAAAAGGAGAGAAAGAATCCTGCAACCTGGGGTTCGGCGCCACCTGCTGGAATTTCCCTGAACAACCCACAGCAACAGTCATGACTAGGCCAGGAACAGACAGAGAGTTTTGCTGAGGGACCGTCAGATAGTACAGCTGTACAGGATAAAGAGAAGGTTGTTCATATTTGTCAATACCTTAATCTGCATACAACACCGTCCGAGCTTCCAGTAGTAACTTTAGAAGTTAATGGAGAGCAACTCATGTTTTTAGCTGACACCGGCGCACACTCATCAGTCCTAAGCTCCTCAAAAATTAATGTTGTTCCTAAACTAACAAATGAAATGGCAAAGACCATTGGTGCAGCAGGTATTGAAAAATCTGAGAGAATGACTACGTCACTTCCTGTTGTGTTGGATGATGCTGAATTCCAACACCAATTTATCTATTCTCATTGTTGTCCTGTCAACCTAATGGGAAGAGATCTGCTGTGCAAACTAGGTTTTCAGATGTGCTGTGACTCAAATGGGGTCACCATTATCCGGCCTAAACAGGTAACACCACTGCGCGACCTCATGTTTATAGAACATATGACAAGTTGGACATATTCCTGGAACATTGAAAATAATGATCAGATGTCACTCCAACGTTCTAAGCTGTTCTCAAAAATTAACTCCTGTTATTCATATGACACCCCCCTCACACCACAGACTTCATTACACTGCACTGCAAATGTATCCCCACTACAACAAGATCATGATTTTGAGAAAGTCTGGTTACAACCACAAAGTAGTGAGGTTCTTGAATGTGCTATGCTGTATGTAGATCCTGACCATGCAGCTCTCTCTGTGTGTCTGACAGAGACACAGAAACAGCTGTATGATGAAAAACAAGGTGTCCCACACATTTCACTGGGTCTCTCTGAGTTTGTTACCAAGGAGGAGACAGGCATGTGGCTGCAGACGGCAATGGAAGCTACTGACTGGGTTGGAGATCCACACCAAGTAAGATACTCTCCAACAACAGGGGTAAGCTGCTTCCCTTTTAAATGGCTGACACCTGTGGTACGTGGAATGGAAGGTCAACGCCTCAACCCCACGTTTGTCCAAATTCCTTCTGACAACATAGAAAGTCCATCTGTGTTGCAGGGGGTGCCCGACTCATT
This sequence comes from Borostomias antarcticus, assembly GCF_949987555.1. NCBI lineage: Eukaryota > Metazoa > Chordata > Actinopteri > Stomiiformes > Stomiidae > Borostomias > Borostomias antarcticus. The sequence goes on along the minus strand of NC_140248.1, from coordinate 4,836,927 downwards.
GTGGGCCAGAGATAAGTTTGATATAGGCAGGATTAAGAATGTCAACCCAGTAGTCGTCAGCCCAAAGGGAACATTCCGTCCAAGACGTGCCCAGTATCCTCTGAGTACAGAGGCAGAGGAGGGAATTGCTAAGGTTCACGCCTCTTTATTAGAAAGAGGTGCTATTGTTGAGATTGACAGCTCACCTTGCAACACCCCTATTCTGCCTGTGAGGAAGGCTTCAGGTGAATGGAGATTTGTTCAAGATTTGAGAATTGTTAATGAGGCTGTCCATGCTAGAACAGCCCTTGTTCCGAACCCTGTTACCATTCTGTCATCCATACCTGCCACAGCTACACATTTTAGTGTTATTGATTTGAGTAATGCGTTTTTCTCTATCCCTGTTCACCCTGACTCCAGAGAGTGGTTCGCGTTCACCTTTCAAGGACGGAGTTATACCTGGTGTGTAATGCCTCAGGGATATGTGGACTCTCCAACCATTTTTAATGTCGAGTTGGCACGGAACCTAGAAGGATTCATCCCGCCAAAAGGCAGCACTCTCATTCAATACATGGATGACCTTCTTCTTGCCAGTAGAAACAAGGAGTCATGTATTGAGGATACAAGAGCGCTGTTGTTGCAGAAAATGGCCACAAGGTGTCTAGAAGCAAAATCCAGTTAGTATGTGAGCAGGTCAGATACCTTGGTCACTTAATAACAAAAGATGGAAAGACACTGGGGACTGACCGTGTTAAAGTAATTCTTACACTTCCCCTGCCCACAACCAAAAAACAGATGATGTCACTGCTTGGGACTGTAGGTTACTGCCGAGCTTGGATTCCTGACTTTGCAGAGATAACACAGCCGCTATCTGACTTAGCTCATGGACAGAAATTAGCTCCCTCAGACAAAATCACATGGACTGACGAAGCCAGACTGGCTTTAACGACACTTAAACAAAGACTGTCCACAGCACCCTGTCTAGGTATCCCTGACTATGACAAGACCTTCCACCTGTTCACGAACGAGAGGGAAGGTTACATGGCAGCAGTATTAGCACAAAAGCATGGAGATAGGTACAGACCGGTAGCCTATTACTCCAAAAGACTTGACTCTGTTGTTAGAGGACTCGTGTCCTGCTTGAGATCAGTGGCAGCTACTACTGAGGCTGTATTGAGTTCTGTAGACCTAGTAGCACTGCGGCCGCTGGTAGTCCATGTACCGCATGCTGTGTCTGCTCTTCTTTTACAGGCAAAGACATCGCACCTGCACCCAGCAAGATTGTTGCATTACCAGAATGTACTGTTGACTATGTCTAATCTTACACTTCAAAGATGCACTATACTTAACCCAGCAACTCTGCTTCCGACTCCAGAAGACGGGGAACCGCATGACTGTGTGGCTATAGTAGAGGAGGTCAATAAGCCACGCTCAGACCTCACTGATGTTCCTCTCTCTAACCCTGATTTTGAGCTTTTTGTGGACGGATCAGCCCAGCGGTCGACAACAGGTCAACCACTTGTCGCATATGCAGTCACAACATTAGATGGAGTTTTAGAATCAGCAAAACTCCCACAACACCTTTCAGCGCAAGCAGCTGAATTGTTCGCTCTGACCAGAGCTTGTATAATAGCAAGTGGAAAGTCTGCAACCATTTACACAGACAGTAGTTATGCTTTTGGAGTTGTGCATGACTTCGGCTCCCTTTGGCGAAACCGTGGGTTCCTCACGTCAACTGGTAAACCTATTGCACACCATGTGTTGATCAACAACCTTCTAGAAGCTATGCTTTTACCATCTAGCCTAGCAGTGTGTAAATGCCAAGCTCATGTTAAAAGCTCTGATCCTGTCTCTGTGGGTAACTCGACTGCTGACCTCGCTGCAAAAGCTGCGGCTGTCTCTGCTTCCTCCCCTGTGCTTTCTATGCTCTCTGTACCATCCACAGACCCTGACAAGACTCCTCCACTGTCCCTGGCAGACATTTCTGACCTACAAGAATCTGCTCCACCTGCGGAGAAGAAGAAATGGAGGAATAAGTGCACATTCCACAACCAAACTAACCTGTATCTAGGGCCTAATGACAAACCTGTACTACCTCGTTCATGTTTTCATTATGCTTTCAAACTAGCCCACGGGCCAGATCATGTTTCAAAAACAGGGGTGGCGGAGGATGTTAACAGGTATTGGTATGCACCAGGGTTCACGGTTTTTGCAGAACAAAACTGTGCCAAATGCATCATATGCATGCAAAACAATGTTGGAAAAGGGATAAAAATGGAACTGTCAGCACATCCTCGGCCAAGTGGGCCATGGGAACATGTTATGATGGATTTTATTGAACTCTCTCCATGCCAGGGGTACAAATATTGCCTAGTGTTAACTGATGTTTTCTCCAAATGGACTGAGGTATTTCCTTGCAGGCATGCCTCAGCGTTGTCAGTGGCAAAGAGTCTCCTGAGAGAGATCATTCCAAGATGGGGCCTGCCAACCAAAATCTCTTCAGATCGAGGGAGCCATTTTGTAAATAGTGTCATTCAGGAAATCTGCAATAGCCTACAGATTAACCTTAGAACGCATTGTAGCTATCATCCAGCAAGTGCTGGAATAGTGGAGAGAGCTAATCAAACTCTGAAAGTAAAGCTCACCAAGCTGATGGCAGAGACAGGTCTGTCATGGATGAAAGTTCTACCTCTGGCACTCATGTACATGAGAGGGAGACCGCACCAGACCACAGGGCTGGCTCCATATGAAGTCCTTACTGGTCGACCTATGAAAATGACTAACACACCGTTTCCCCAAAATAAGATTAGTCTCATGTCATGTGAAGATGATATGATACAATATTGTCTTGCACTGAATAACATTCTAAAAAATGTCTTCACCAGAGTGAGGACCGCCATTCCTGAGGCTAAGGAGGGTTTCCTGCATCACATCTCTCCTGGGGATTGGGTCCTGGTCCGCGACCACAGACGAAAGAGCTGGAACTCGCCGAGGTGGCTTGGGCCGTACCAGGTTCTACTCACCACGCAGACAGCGGTCAAAGTAGCTGAGAGGACTTCGTGGATCCACGCAAGCCATTGCCGACGGGTCAAAGCAGCAGACGACGGTCCACCAGGAGATCGCCAACACCAGGAGGATGCAGCTAAACCAGAGGGCTCAAAGGCCAAAACCATGGGCCATCACACTGTCCTCTCCTCTGACGAGAAATCGGAGGAAAAATGACCTTGCTGGTCACCTCCTTCTACTGGTCGTTATGATGGCAACATGGAGAAACACCACAGCCTTGACCTCACAAGATGCACCACACACGCACACACACCTGCACACACTGCAACTAACATTGAACAAAACTGATTCAAACAACGCAACATTGAAGTTGCGATCCAGAAGAGAAGACGCCTTGCATTCCCCAGTAACATTCTATTGCCCAAAAGAGAAGTGTCACCTACATGACTGTTGGATTTACACTGTGAACAAGAATGACTGGACTCTGTTACACTCTACAGATGTCAAAATCCAAGACGATGAGAAGTTCCTTGGATCTACCCTGGTGACTCTGACCAATGCTGATTGGAGAATGCCATATTGGTGTGTTTTAAGCAGAGATGTGATTAATGTAGCTCGAAGCAGAAACTATGGTGCTGATATTTGCAAACCTGTCCCAGATTATCCCTCTACTATGGTAGTTAATTGTAACCAGTATTTAACCAGGTCACCCAACTCAGATCGGAAGACCCATCCTAACACTGCTATAAGTATGGTACGGGAATTTGCATCCAAAATGGATTATGATGATTGTTGGATTTGTCAACAGGTCCCCTCTAGTACAACATCACCTATCCTATATCCTATTCCCTTAACAAAGGCTGAGTGGTTACAATATGACTGGCAAGGGTTAGCAACCCATACATTCTCCACTAGGGAACAAGTCTCATCTTGTCAATTTCATGCAGGAGTAGATAGATTAATTAATTCCTACGACGGTATAGAGAATAGCATTTTAACAGAGTTAACTATGCAGGTCAATCAACACCAGAAACCAACAGAATTTACTCGACTAGAACTAGCTAGAGTTATACATTTTTCCAGAGTACCCGGACCCCAGTTAATTCATAATATTCAAGCTGTCTTCACACAGATATATACAGTTCCTTTAACTGCACAGTTAGTGTGTACTGGCTTATCCACAACTGTAGAATGGAGAAATTCAATTGTATTTTCCGGATTAAAATGTCAGATTATTGATTGTTTTGTCCAGTCTCAGAGAAAACTATTCAATCAAACTAATCTTAGAGTTCAAACAAACACTGATCAATTCAAAATCGTCCCTCTCCAGAAGGTAACAGGTTGTATTGACGTTTTTAGGAAGAATTTAGACTCAGCCATTACTGATTTAGGAACCAGCTCTTGTATAGACCCAGTTTTTGAGTATCTGTATCGAGGCAAGGAAATAGAACTCCCTGAAGGCATTTTCCTAGTCTGTGGAAACACCGCATACTCTAAACTACCTGAAGATAGTATGGGACGTTGTTATTTAGCTCATTTAATTCCTATGATCAGGAAAGTTACTCAGGAAGAGATGACAGTACTCCACAAACAAACTACTATTAGACATCGTAGGAACCTCGCAATTTTCAATGCGGCACTAGGAGTAATGATTCCTAGTTATGGTTTTCTTCAGAATAATGCTGAAATACAAATTTTATCGTATGTCCTACAAGAACACATAAATGCATCTGATAGAGTTATTTCTGCCCTTGGCCAAGAGGTAAATGAAATAAAGAAAGTTGTTCTCCAGAATAGGTTCGCATTAGATACAATCCTAGCCTCTCAAGGAGGTACATGTGCAATCGTAGGGAGTGAATGCTGTTCTTACATTTCTGACCCAAACGTCACACTAGCTGAATTTCATGAAGCAAACAAAAGAGGACTTGAGACCTTAAACCAATTACATACCTGGGATATTTGGGGACAGGTTGATAATGCATTTTCAGGTTTTGGAAATATTTTTAGGACTATTATTATTGTTCTGGTGTGTATTATTTTTGGGTTCATTATCATTTCAGTGATTATCAAATGTGCTACAAAGTGTTTAGTGGATATTCCAGCTCAGGCACTAATGGTCCAGACTTCAATACCTGGCGGAGAAGTAGATGACCCCTTTGAAAATTATCTCGACGAAATGCATAATATCTATCTACAGGATTTATAATGTTTTGAAACATGAGCTGACCTTGTTTTCTGTCAAATTTCTGAAACAAGGAGTTTGGTGTGTGATTTGCATGTAGAAAGAAAATAATCTATTCTTGTTCTTGCTCCACCTAGTGGAGAGATTACTTCCTTTCCACATGTATAGCATAGAGTTTTTGAAATTTCTGTTATAATTGATTATTTTTTTTGATTTTTTTTCTCTTCTTTAATTTTTTTTCGTTGTATTTTTTTTGATTATGCTTATTTTTATCTGATGTATATCTTTTATGTGGCTGTTCAGCCACAGATGTGGGAGTTGTCATGGAATTTAACACACAGTCTCAAGACTATTCAGATGCATATCCTTTCTATTCATCAAGTCCCCTGAAAACCCCTAGGTTTCAATCTCCTTTTATGATTCTAAACACCCAACCCTCCCTTTTTGTAATTGTAAACAGACTCCTCTGTTTCGCTCTTTTGTCCAAGTCAGACAGGCCACACCTTGTCCTTCCTGCCCTGACTTAGACCTTTGTCTATATTCAAAGTATATTCAAAGTAAGTTTTCATCCCCCGCCCACTGGGTGATATCCGACTCAGCCAATCAAATGACACCTACTACCTCGTTGGTTTTGAAGCAATATAAGTGGCAGTCTGGCGATCTGACTTTCACTTCTTCTCTGATAGAATCACGCTGTGTTTTTACTATTTGAAGTCCGTTTGCAACCGTATTGTTTCTTAATAAACCTGACTGAACATATTTTGAGCGAACCCAAGCTTTGGCAAGTACTCTCATTTTTCAAGCAACTACAAGAGACAGAGAGACCTGACAGAGACAGAGAGACCCGACAGAGACAGAGAGACCTGACAGAGACAGAGAGACCCGACAGACAGAGAGACCTGACAGAGACAGAGAGACCTGACAGAGACAGAGAGAGGTGCTCCTGTTGGCTGTACTTTCATTCTAGTCTAGAAGAAGCGTTTCTCTATAAACAACTAATGTACCAGCCACTAGTTTAAGCCATTATACAGCTAGGCTACGACTGTCAGCTAATAGTGTTTATGTTTGGCAGGCTAGGCCATGTCCATAGGTTCAGTACTTAGAGGACGGAGGATTATGGGGTGGGCCAAGTGTGAAGCAAAGCAGACTGTAAAAATATTGCTCAATTTCCTCCAGTGAATTATTCTATTTATGAACTGTAGTATTTTCTGCATTACTGTATTGTACTGTATGTTTTAATTAAGGACTCTTGGAAGACTAGCCGATGGCTAAAAGAGATCCTAATAAAATCAAATCAAATCAGTACTGGCAGATGCTTTATTTGGAGATGTTTTCTGTACCCATAACTCCCCTGGTGTTAGTGAGTTAGACGCAATCGTATGTATTATATCCTCTCTCTCTTCTTTTTCTTATCTTATCCTTTTTTGCCTGTCCTGTCTCATCCTGCACCCTGTCCTGTCTCATCCTGCACCCTGTCCTGTCTCATCCCTGCACCCTGTCCTGTCTCATCCCTGCACCCTGTCCTGTCTCATCCCTGCACCCTGTCCTGTCTCATCCCTGCACCCTGTCCTGTCTCATCCTGCACCCTGTCCTGTCTCATCCCTGCACCCTGTCCTGTCTCATCCCTGCACCCTGTCCTGTCTCATCCCTGCACCCTGTCCTGTCTCATCCCTGCACCCTGTCCTGTCTCCTCCTGCACCCTGTCCTGTCTCCTCCTGCACCCTGTCCTGTCTCATCCTGCACCCTGTCCTGTCTCATCCCTGCACCCTGTCCTGTCTCATCCCTGCACCCTGTCCTGTCTCCTCCTGCACCCTGTCCTGTCTCCTCCTGCACCCTGTCCTGTCTCATCCCTGCACCCTGTCCTGTCTCATCCTGCACTCTGTCCAAGGCTGTCTTAATGTCTCATCCTGCACCCTGTCCAAGGCTGTCTTAATGTCTCGTCCTGCACCCTGTCCAAGGCTGTCTTAATGTCTCGTCCTGCACCCTGTCCAAGGCTGTCTTAATGTCTCGTCCTGCACCCTGTCCAAGGCTGTCTTAATGTTATGCACCAGGACTGAAAGCAAATTCCTAGTACGCTGAAAAATTGCATGGCAATAAAACAAATTCTGATTCTGATGTGTGTTCTTAATTATATCATATTCTTAAATTATACTATACCACCAAGATGTATGTGTGTATGTATGTTCATGTGTATATCCTAGAAGCTTGCTTGTAACTATGAAATGTGATACATGTTAAACGACCAAACAACATGACAGCAATGTATGTGTGTGTGTGTGTGTGTGTGTGTGTGCGTGTGTGTGTGTGTGTGTGTGTGTGTGTGGATGCTGACTGCAGAGAGGGAAAAGGTTGGTTTCTGTTCAGAGGGATACCAGGGAAAGACTAAGGGTTTTTGTGAACAAGGTAAATACTACGGGAAATGCTATCTGTGAACTACCTCATTCAAACTTTTGTCCAGTTTGATACAAGGTGTCTCTCCACGCTAAATCCCCCCCAGAGGTCTGGGTTCCAATCCACAGGCCCTACCGGTTCCACAGGCCCTACCGGTTCCACAGGCCCTGCCGGTTCCCTGTGGTTCTCCCTTCTCCGTTCTCCTCTCCACCTCTAGATGGTCCTCGGATGAGACCTCCATCGGCGCTGCCAGTCATCCTGATCCTCCGTACATCGGGCTAGCTAGTACTTTCCGCCCCTGCCTCTCTCTCTTTAGCACGTGTGTGTGTGAGTGAGTGACTGACTGAGACGTGTGTGTGTGTGTGTGATCACTGTGTGGCAGAATAAAGACCCCCCTCCTCGTGTCCTGTAATTATTCACACGCGCCCACACGTCCACATGGCCACTGCCAACACTGACTCACGGAGAGGAACCCAACACAGGAACCCAACACAGGAACCCAACACAGGAACCCAACACAGCAAACATTCTGCAGCCAGCGATGCTTTTTCCATTTCTGTCACGGTGACTCAACCATCCCTCGACCCATCTATAACATGGTCCAGACCACAAACTATACATCTATAACATGGTCTAGACCACAAACTATACATCTATAACATGGTCCAGACCACAAACTATACATCTATAACATGGTCTAGACCACAAACTATACATCTATAACATGGTCTAGACCACAAACTATACATCTATAACATGGTCCAGACCACAAACTATACATCTATAACATGACCACAAACTATACATCTATAACATTGTCCAGACCACAAACTATACATCTATAACATGGTCCAGACCACAAACTATACATCTATAACATGGTCTAGACCACAAACTATACATCTATAACATGGTCTAGACCACAAACTATACATCTATAACATGGTCCAGACCACAAACTATACATATATAACATGGTCCAGACCACAAACTATACATCTATAAAATGGACCAGACCACAAACTATACATCTATAACATGGTCCAGACCACAAACTATACATCTATAACATGGTCCAGACCACAAACTATACATATATAACATGGTCCAGACCACAAACTATACATCTATAACATGGTCTAGACCACAAACTATACATATATAACATGGTCCAGACCACAAACTATACATCTATAACATGGTCCAGACCACAAACTATACATCTATAACATGGACTAGACCACAAACTATACATCTATAACATGGACTAGACCACAAACTATACATCTATAACATGGTCCAGACCACAAACTATACATCTATAACATGGTCTAGACCACAAACTACACATCTATAACATGGTCTAGACCACAAACTATACATCTATAACATGGTCCAGACCACAAACTATACATCTATAACATGGTCTAGACCACAAACTACACATCTATAACATGGTCCAGACCACAAACTATACATATATAACATGGTCCAGACCACAAACTATACATCTATAACATGGTCTAGACCACAAACTATACATATATAACATGGTCCAGACCACAAACTATACATCTATAACATGGTCCAGACCACAAACTATACATCTATAACATGGTCCAGACCACAAACTATACATCTATAACATGGACTAGACCACAAACTATACATCTATAACATGGACTAGACCACAAACTATACATCTATAACATGGTCCAGACCACAAACTATACATCTATAACATGGTCTAGACCACAAACTACACATCTATAACATGGTCTAGACCACAAACTATACATCTATAACATGGTCCAGACCACAAACTATACATCTATAACATGGTCCAGACCACAAACTATACATCTATAACATGGACTAGACCACAAACTATACATCTATAACATGGTCCAGACCACAATCTATACATCTATAACATGGTCCAGACCACAAACTATACATCTATAACATGGTCCAGACCACAAACTATACATCTATAACATGGTCCAGACCACAAACTATACATCTATAACATGGACTAGACCACAAACTATACATCTATAACATGGTCCAGACCACAAACTATACACCTATAACATGGTCCAGACCACAAACTATACATATATAACATGGTCCAGACCACAAACTATACATCTATAACATGGTCTAGACCACAAACTATACATCTATAACATGGTCCAGACCACAAACTATACATCTATAACATGGTCTAGACCACAAACTATACATCTATAACATGGTCTAGACCACAAACTATACATCTATAACATGGTCCAGACCACAAACTATACATCTATAACATGGTCCAGACCACAAACTATACATCTATAACATGGTCTAGACCACAAACTATACATCTATAACATGGTCCAGACCACAAACTATACATATATAACATGGTCCAGACCACAAACTATACATCTATAACATGGTCCAGACCACAAACTATACATCTATAACATGGTCCAGACCACAAACTATACATCTATAACATGGTCCAGACCACAAACTATACATATATAACATGGTCCAGACCACAAACTATACATCTATAACATGGTCTAGACCACAAACTATACATCTATAACATGGTCCAGACCACAAACTATACATCTATAACATGGTCTAGACCACAAACTATACATCTATAACATGGTCTAGACCACAAACTATACATCTATAACATGGTCCAGACCACAAACTATACATCTATAACATGGTCTAGACCACAAACTATACATCTATAACATGGTCCAGACCACAAACTATACATATATAACATGGTCTAGACCACAAACTATACATCTATAACATGGTCCAGACCACAAACTATACATCTTTAACATGGTCCAGACCACAAACTATACATCTTTAACATGGTCCAGACCACAAACTATACATCTATAACAAGGTCCAGACCACAGCCTGAAGCCTGCTCAGGGAGTCCAACCTCTCTCCCAGCTGAGAGGAGGAGAGGAGATGAGAGGAGAGGAGAGGATAGGAGAGGAGAGGAGAGGAGAGGAGAGGAGAGGAGAGGAGAGGAGAGGAGAGAACGGGAGGAGGAGAGGAGAGGAGGAGAGGAGAGAACGGGAGGAAGAGAGGAGAGGAGAGGAGAGAACGGGAGGAGGAGAGAACGGGTGGAGGAGAGGAGGAGGAGAGGAGAGAACGGGAGGAATAGAGGAGAGGAGAGGAGAGGAGAGGAGAGGAGAGGAGAGGAGAGGAGAGGAGAGGAGAGGAGAGGAGAGGAGAGGAGAGGAGAGGAGAGAACGGGAGGAGGAGAGGAGAGGAGAGAACGAGAGGAGGAGAGGAGAGAAGAGAACGGGAGGAGGAGAGGAGAGGAGAGAAGAGAACGGGAGGAAGAGAGGAGAGGAGAGGAGAGAACGGGAGGAGGAGAGAACGGGAGGAGGAGAGGAGGAGGAGAGGAGAGAACGGGAGGAATAGAGGAGAGGAGAGGAGAGGAGAGGAGAGGAGAGGAGAGGAGAGGAGAGGAGAGGAGAGGAGAGGAGAGAACGGGAGGAGGAGAGAACGGGAGGAGGAGAGAACGGGAGGAGGAGAGGAGAGGAGAGAACGAGAGGAGGAGAGGAGAGGAGAGAAGAGAACGGGAGGAGGAGAGGAGAGGAGAGAAGAGAACGGGAGGAAGAGAGGAGAGGAGAGGAGAGAAGAGAACGGGAGGAGGAGAGGAGAGAAGAGAATGGGAGGGGGAGAGGAGAGGGGAGGCTAGAGGAGAGGAGAGGAGAGGAGAGGAGAGGAGAGGAGAGGAGAGGAGAGGAGAGGAGAGAATGGGAGGAGGAGAGGAGAGGAGAGAGAGAGAGAGAGAGAGCCTGACGATGGACATGAGATCCACTTGCATGTGCCAGCTCTATTACAGCAGTGTCTTTACCAGGGGTGATCAGGGGGAAGTGTGTGTGTGTGTGTGTGTGTGTGTGTGTGTGTGCGGGGGTGGGGGGTACCTCACATACACACACACAAACACACACGCACGCACGCACACACACACATACTCCCCTCCTCTGAACCACACTAACATACTCCCCTGAACTAGACTAACATACTCCCCTCCTATGAACCACACTAGCATACTCCCCTCCTATGAACCACACTAGCATACTCCCCTCCTATGAACCACACTAGCATACTCCCCTCCTATGAACCACACTAACACACTCCCTTCCTATGAACCACACTAGCATACTCCCCTCCTATGAACCACACTAGCATACTCCCCTCCTATGAACCACACTAGCATACTCCCCTCCTATGAACCACACTAGCATACTCCCCTCCTATGAACCACACTAGCATACTCCCCTCCTATGAACCACACTAACACACTCCCTTCCTATGAACCACACTAGCATACTCCCCTCCTATGAACCACACTAGCATACTCCCCTCCTATGAACCACACTAGCATACTCCCCTCCTATGAACCACACTAGCATACTCCCCTCCTATGAACCACAATAGCATACTCCCCTCCTATGAACCACACTAGCATACTCCCCTCCTATGAACCACACTAGCATACTCCCCTCCTATGAACCACACTAGCATACTCCCCTCCTATGAACCACACTAGCATACTCCCCTCCTATGAACCACACTAGCATACTCCCCTCCTATGAACCACACTAGCATACTCCCCTCCTATGAACCACACTAGCATACTCCCCTCCTATGAACCACACTAGCATACTCCCTTCCTATGAACCACACTAGCATACTCTCTTCCATCAAGGTCACCCTGCAGAAACGCCTCCTATCTCTCCCTCGGTGATATCATATTAATAAAAGAAGAAGAATAAAAGACAGATGCAGCGTTGAAATGGACTGTAAAATGGATCATGCAGCCATGCAGACAGCAGTAAACCCAGAGCACAAACATCTCACCTTCCAGCAATCATAAAAACAAAACACAAGCTGATGGGTTGTGTTGTTGATGTTCCGAAGCTATGCTTGATAAGCTCTCCTGTAGTTTCAAATAAAAGCAGAAGCTCCAGCGGTAGCACTAAAAGTGAAAGTGGGCACGTATTTCCACACACAGATCATTGCTTTCTCCTACAACAGAACTAACGGAGTTATAGACGGAGAAGACAATAAAGACCCAAATCGTCGTATCCACACCAAACAAAACCATGAGGAGAATGGTGCATGAACAGCTTGTTAGTTGACTGGCACACACTCATCAACATGATACAGCACACAAGATACACACTAGCTAGACGGGCAGACGCAGCAGGCCCCCACCATGGCTGGTGATGGGCAGGGAGGGGCCAGCATTAGGCACAGATGGAGGGAGGGAAAATCACCTGTATCTTCAGTCATTTCACCATAGATATTGTACACTTCTCCCATACTGGATGAAATGGACGTGCTGTTTTTTTTTCCCATCCCTCTGGAAAATGAGTGTATTTACAGTTACAGTTTCTCTCTGTAAAAATAAACTGGATCAAATGGGTGTAAAATGAGTTTTCCCATCCCTCTGGAAGATGAGTGTAAGGGATGAATACATGCACCCCCCTTTGTGTGAAGTGCGTTGTGTTGCCTCTCTGTGTGTGAAACGTGCTTATAAATAAAGTTAGATTTGATATTTCATCCAGTTCCATCCAGTTTTGAATGATATGCTGTGTATAAAGCAGAGCACCCTTCCCTACCCTCTCCTTCAGTCTGGGGACATGTTGTAGGACAGGGACAGAGTGGTGAGCTCCGTGTCTCAGTCTGGGGACATGTTGTAGGACAGGGACAGAGCGGTGAGCTCCGTGTCTCAGTCTGGGGACATGTTGGAGGACAGGGACAGAGTGGTGAGCTCCGTGTCTCAGTCTGGGGACATGTTGTAGGACAGGGACAGAGCGGTGAGCTCCGTG
>NC_140248.1:4813487-4818487 GCF_949987555.1 Borostomias antarcticus | reverse complement strand
GCCCAGCGTGAAGAGAGACCGTTCAAACCTCCTCCCCTACGCTGCCCAGCGTGAAGAGAGACCGTTCAAACGCATACTCATTATCCTTTATATGAGTCCAAGGTTTCTGACAGTGTTTTTTAATTATCAAATCTTGTAATGCTTTATATTATTATCATCTATTTACCCAACTAATCCACCCTCTACGATCGAGGCAGAGCCGGAAGATGATGGGGGGTCGTCAATTTCCTTGGAGGAGGTCACTGAGGTAGTCAAACAAGAGCCCGAGGGACTGATGAGATCCGTCCAGAAATGCTGAAGGCGCTGGGTGTTGAGGGGCTGTCTTGGTTGACACGCCTCTTTAACATTGCGTGGAAGTCTGGGTCAGTGCCAATTATAGAGGCATCACATTAATTAGCCTCCCAGGGAAAGTTTACTCCAAGGTGCTGGAAAGGAGGGTCCGGCCGATAGTCGAACCTCAGATCGAAGAGGAACAATGCGGATTTCGTCCTGGTCGTGGAACCACCGACCAGCTCTTCACTCTCGCGAGGATCTTGGAGGGGGCTTGGGAGTTTGCCCAACCTGTCTACATGTGTTTTGTGGACTTGGAGAAGGCTTACGACCGGGTCCCTCGAGAGGTCTTGTGGAGGGTTATGCAGGAGTATGGGGTGAGGGGGTCCCTACTTAGGGCCATCCAATCCCTGTACACCCAGAGCGAGAGCTGTGTTCGGGTCCTCGGCAGTAAGTCGTCTTCCTTTCCGGTGTGGGTTGGCCTCCGCCAGGGCTGCGCTTTGTCACCAATCCTGTTTGTGATTTTTATGGACAGGATATCGAGGCGTAGCCGTGGGGAGGTGGGTTTGCAGTTCGGTGAGCTGGGGTTCACGTCGCTGGTATTTGCAGATGATGTGGTCCTGATGGCATCATCTGCCTGCGACCTCCAGCACTCTCTGGATAGGTTTGCAACTGAGTGTGAAGCGGCTGGGATGAGAATCAGCACTTCTAAATCTGAGGCCATGGTTCTCAGCAGGAAACCGGTGGCCTGTCCGCTCCGAGTAGGAAATGAGTCCTTACCCCAAGTGAAGGAGTTCAAGTATCTGGGGGTCTTGTTCACGAGTGAGGGAACCATGGAGAGGGAGTTTGGCCGGAGAATCGGAGCAGCTGGTGCGGTTCTGCAGTCACTTTACCGCACTGTTGTGACGAAAAGAGAGCTGAGCCAAAAGGCAAAGCTCTCAATCTACCGGTCTACCTTCGTCCCCACCCTCACCTATGGTCATGAAGGATGGGTCATGACCGAAAGAACGAGATCACGGATACAAGCGGCCGAAATGAGTTTTCTCCGGAGGGTGGCTGGGGTCTCCCTGAGAGATCGGGTGAGAGGTTCAGTCATCCGGGAGAAACTCGGAGTAGAGCCGCTGCTCCTTTGCGTCGAAAGGAGCCAGTTGAGGTGGTTCGGGCATCTAGTGAGGATGCCTCCTGGGCGCCTCCCTAGTGAGGTGTTCCAGGCATGTACGGCTGGGAGGAGGCCGCGGGGTAGACCCAGGACTAGGTGGCAGGACTACATCTCCGCACTGGCCTGTGAGCGGCTAAAGATTTCCCAGGCAGAGCTGGTTGATGCTGCTAGGGAAAGGGATGTCTGGGGCCCCCTGCTGGAGCTGCTGCCTCCGCGACCCGACCCCGGATAAGCGGATGAAGATGGATGGATGGATGGATGGATGGATAATCTATTTCAGATCACCGATGATCCCGCGGCCCTCAGATGGTAAACCAAACCAGGGAACTCTACAACAAAGAACCCTATACCAGGGAACCCTACACCAGAGAACCCTATACCAGGGAACCCTACACCAGAGAAACCTACACCAGGGAACCCTACACTAGGGAACCCTACACTAGGGAACCCTACACCAGAGAACCCTACACCAGGGAACCCTACACCAGAGAACCCTACACCAGGGAACCCTACACCAGACCGGAGAACCCTACACCAGGGAACCCTACACCAGGGACAATCTCCTGCAGGCCATGGGATTGGCCTGTGATGACAGAGGAGAGAGAACCGTTTATTTGCTTCCCTCTGGAAAATTAGGGGTAGGATCATTGTATGTACATTCTCCTCTCCCTTCCTCTCTGTAAAGCACATTGTGTTGCCTCTGTGTATGAAATGTGCTATACAAATACTGTCCGTAATACTGTATTTGATTTGATTTACTGTATAGGTGTGGAGGCTTGCCAAGCCTGGATCCAGCACACCAGATGGTTCTTCCCCCGTTGCCTGGCTGGGGAGAATGTGCTATGATGTGGATTACAGTTTTTTCCAATTGCTAACACAATAAAATGACATGCATAGCACAATTATTTAAACTGACACACAGAGAGCAAAACCTGTTCTCAAGTCTACAAAACTCTAAACACGTTTTCTGCTTTACACACATTTTGCAATTCAAAATCGCACTTTTTAAATGCACTGAACACAGTTCTCTGCATAAGACACAACAATCTGACATAAAGTCACATGTTTGCCATTTCAAAACACTGCCATTCAAAATGACACTACATGAGCTAATTGGGCAATACATGTGCCACCTGGCCAAACACCTCAATGGTTAATTGTTACAACTTCAATCAGGAAGTAAGCACTATAAAAAGACCACAGGTGAGCACCAACAATGGAAGACGTTGCAGAGAGAGGAAGAGGAAGAGGGAGGGTGAGAATGAGAGGGGGAGGAAGAGTGAGAGATAGGGGTAGAGCTGGTAGAGGAGGTCATGGCCAAAGAAGACAACAACTTTCAAATGAAATCAGAGCAACCTTAGTTGATCATGTCATCAACCTTGGGCTGACCATGCGAGAGGCTGGACACAGAGTGCAGTCCAACTTGAGACTGTCGCCTCTGTCATCCGGACATTTAGACTGGAGCACAGGTATGTTACCAACCTTTCTTCCACACTATGTAGTACACCCCATGTCATAGTGTATCAGTTGGGTCACACCTGTTTACTTCATGAATGGCTGATGTCATATACTAACTGTACAGGTTTCCTGTACAATTTACTCTACTGTGGGGGAAATGTCTTTAGGCTGCATTGTCCAAGCCCTATTTTTTTGTTTTTTTGTTTTTCTAAAGGACTGAATCCAACCATCCAACCATGGTGGAGGAAAGGGCCAAATGTTCACCGGGGTACAGGAAGCTGCCATTGTAAACTTGGTTTTGGAAAATAATGAAATCCGATTACGAGAAATTCAAAGCCACATCATCCAGGACAACACTATATTCAACAACATTCAACGAGTCAGTCTGTCCACATTGGCTCGCATTCTCAAGTGAAACCAAATCAGAATGAAACAACTTTATAAGAGAGAAACTCTCAAAGAAACAAGGAGCTCAGACGAGCGTATGTTTGGTGAAAAATAAAAAATAAAAATGTTTCAACAGCATGTGTGTGTATCTGCAAATATTTCTGTGCATGTGAACAATCTGAAGAAGTCTCTACAATTTTAACTATTTTAGTATTATGGCAAAGCATACTAAAGATGAGAGTGCTTTTCATTATGCCCAACAGTGTGTAGTTGGTTCGACAAAAATCTGGTAATATGAATGACGTGTGTGCCATTTGGTCCAAAAGTTTGATTTTGATAATGCTATATGTAGTTTTGAGTTCAGTGCTTCATTTCACAGGATATATGAAGTATTTTGCAGTTTGGGTGTGCGGTTTTGTGAATTGTGTTAAGTATTTTGATAAAACCAGCCTAGTTTGCAAAATTGTGTTTTAGCAATTGTAAAGAACTGTAAGTCCTGTGGCCTGACCCAGCACCAAGACGAGATGCTGAGGCCCAATGACGAAGAGATTGTTGACTTTGATTTTGTGCTTCTCATTCATATTTTGTCTTTGTCCTTTTTCTTTATTTATTTATATTACTGTATGCAAGTGCTGAATGCACTGAGTTTTTATTTCATGCAAAATGCATTTGTAAACAATAAACATTTTTCTGCAGCTACATGCCCTGAACATTGTGTTTTCCATTCTTTGATGTACAGTAGGGTGTAATGACTGCTCAGTAGTGGTTTTCATTTTGACTGCCTTGGGGTGTGATCTGACAACATTATTTGGTTTTGAGCACAGATTAAACTGTTTTTGGACGATTGTTTGGCTTTGCATGAAGAGTCAGAGGTTTTGTGAATGTAGTTTGAAAATTGGGTTACAGTGTTGAGAATGTGTCTGAGCAATTGTGAAAAACTGTAGTGATCTCCGGGCAGGGGGGTATGCTGTAATACAGTAGGGGGCAGAAAGAGAGAGAGAGAGAGAGAGATAGAGAGAGACAGAGACAGAGAGAGTAAGAAGGAGAGAGAGAGCAAAAGAGAGAGAGAAAACCAAGCGGGGAAAAAACAGAAGTGAGTGGAGTGGAGTCAAGTTGACCCGGTACGACGCGGTGGAGAAGCGCCATTAGAGAGTCGTCTCTCATTGGCCGGTGTGAGAGCCACGGGGGCGGAGCTCAGGTCCTGGGGCCCCCTGGTCCGTCTGTCTCTGACCTGTTTGAGCAGCTCGGCGGCCGTGCGGTAGGTGCAGTCGAAGAGGACGAAGAACTCCTTGTCTTTCTTCAGCTCCTTCAGGAGGGGGCGGGCGTCGCTGTCGCCGGGCGTCAGCTGGCGGATCTTGATCCTCAGGTTGAGCTTCGACGGAGCCTTGATGAGCTCCTGCATCCTCATCAGCCCTGCGACACACACCACAACCACAACACACACACTATTAACACAACCACAACACACACACTATTAACACAACCCCAACCACAACACACACACTATTAACACAACCACAACCACAACACACACACTATTAACACAACCACAACACACACACTATTAACACAACCACAACACACACACTATTAACACAACCACAACACACACACTATTAACACAACCACAACCACAACACACACACTATTAACACAACCACAACACACACACTATTAACACAACCACAACACACACACTATTAACACAACCACAACCACAACACAC
>NC_140248.1:4803487-4808487 GCF_949987555.1 Borostomias antarcticus | reverse complement strand
TTGGGCATCAGCGTCCGGTTCCTGTTGATGCTGGTGACGGCGAACTTGAAGGCCATCTCCTCCATGCTCACCAGCTCACGCTCACGAGTCTCAAAGATACCGCCTGGAGGGAGGGGGGGGAGGGGGGGGGACAGGGGGGGTGGGGGAGAGAGAGAGGGGAGAGGAGGGGGAGAGAGAGGGGGCAGAGGAGGGGAAGAGAGCGAGAGGGGGGAGGGAGGGGGAGAGAGAGTGGGGAGAAGGGGGAGCGAGAGAGTGGAGGAAGGGGGGGAGAGAGGGGGGAGGGTGAGAGAGAGTGCAGGGAGGGGTAGTTGGAGAGGGGGGAGAGAAGAGTAATAGCATATGAAGACACAAGCAGCCTACTGTACATGTTGAGTCTGACGTGTGTGTTTGACCAGGATGATGAAAGAGGAAAACAGACGGTGAAAAGGAGAGAGGGCCAGAGAGCCAGGAGGAGAGGAGGTGTTTATGGAGGAGAGGAGGTGAGGAGGTGTTTATGGAGGAGAGGAGGAGAGGAGATGTTTATGGAGGAGAGGAGGTGTTTATGGAGGAGAGGAGAAGAGGAGATGTTTATGGAGGAGAGGAGGTATTTATGGAGGAGAGGAGAAGAGGAGATGTTTATGGAGGAGAGGAGGTATTTATGGAGGAGAGGAGGTGAGGAGGTGTTTATGGAGGAGAGGAGGAGAGGAGATGTTTATGGAGGAGAGGAGGTGTTTATGGAGGAGAGGAGGTGAGGAGGTGTTTATGGAGGAGAGGAGGTGTTTATGGAGGAGAGGAGAAGAGGAGATGTTTATGGAGGAGAGGAGGTGAGGAGAAGAAGAGGTGTTTATGGAGGTGAGGAGGTGAGGAGGAGAGGTGTTTATGGAGGAGAGGAGGAGAGGAGGTGTTTATGGAGGAGAGGAGGAGTTTATGTAGGTGAGGAGGTGAGGAGGAGTTTATGGAGGTGAGGAGGTGTTTATGGAGGAGAGGAGGAGTTTATGGAGGAGAGGAGGTGTTTATGGAGGAGAGGAGGAGAGGAGGTGAGGAGGTATTTATGGAGGAGAGGAGAGATTTATGGAGGAGAGGAGGTGTTTATGGAGGTGAGGAGGTGTTTATGGAGGAGAGGAGGAGTTTATGGAGGTGAGGAGGTGTTTATGGAGGAGAGGAGGAGTTTATGGAGGAGAGGACGTGTTTATGGAGGAGAGGAGGAGAGGAGGTGTTTATGGAGGAGAGGAGGTTTTTATGGAGGAGAGGAGGTGAGGTGAGGAGGTGTTTATGGAGGAGAGGAGCTGTTTATGGAGGAGAGGAGGTGTTTATGGAGGAGAGGAGGAGAGGAGATGTTTATGGAGGAGAGGAGGTGTTTATGGAGGAGAGGAGGAGAGGAGGAGTTTATGGAGGAGAGGAGGTGTTTATGGAGGAGAGGAGGAGGTGTTTATGGAGGAGAGGAGGAGAGGAGGAGTTTATGGAGGAGAGGAGGTGTTTATGGAGGAGAGGAGGAGAGGAGGAGTTTATGGAGGAGAGGAGGTGAGGAGGTGTTTATGGAGGAGAGGAGGAGTTTATGGAGGAGAGGAGGTGTTTATGGAGGAGAGGAGGTGAGGAGGTGTTTATGGAGGAGAGGAGAGGAGGTATTTATGGAGGAGAGGAGGTGTTTATGGAGGAGAGGAGAGGAGGTATTTATGGAGGAGAGGAGGTGTTTATGGAGGAGAGGAGAGGAGGTATTTATGGAGGAGAGGAGGTGTTTATGGAGGTGAGGAGGTGAGGAGGTGTTTATGGAGGAGAGGAGGAGAGGAGGAGTTTATGGAGGTGAGGAGGTGTTTATGGAGGAGAGGAGGAGAGGAGAGGAGGAGTTTATGGAGGAGAGGAGGTGTTTATGGAGGAGAGGAGGTTTTTATTGAGGAGAGGAGGTGTTTATGGAGGAGAGGAGGAGAGGAGGTGTTTATGGAGGTGAGGAGGAGAGGAGGAGTTTATGGAGGAGAGGAGGTGTTTATGGAGGAGAGAGGAGGAGAGGAGGTGTTTATGGAGGAGAGGAGGAGAGGAGCCGTTTATGGAGGAGAGGAGGAGAGGAGGTGTTTATGGAGGAGAGGAGCCGTTTATGGAGGAGAGGAGGTGTTTATGGAAGAGAGGAGGGGAGGAGGTCTTTATGGAGGAAAGGAGGAGAGGAGGTGTTTATGGAGGAGAGGAGAGGTGTTTATGGAGGAGAGGAGGTGTTTATGGAGGAGAGGAGGTGTTTATGGAGGAAAGGAGGAGAGGAGGTGTTTATGGAGGAGAGGAGTGGTTTATGGAGGAGAGGAGAGGTGTTTATGGAGGAGAGGAGGTGTTTATGGAGGAGAGGAGGAGAGGAGGTGTTTATAACTGAAACTGTTGAGAAAATAATGCAAGTTGAGACGGGAACGAGGAGATGACGCATGATGAACAAAGAAAAGCATTGCCATAGAGTTAATTATAATTATTAATTATATTGCCATAGAATTTTTTATAATTATTAATTATATTGCCTTAGAGTTAATTATAAAGCATCCACAGAAAGTAATGATTTAGTTCTACTGATTTGTTTAATTATTTTGTTCTACTGAATGTGGGCTGTAACCTCAGAGAAACAAATACATAACCAGCTTGGGTTCATGGAATGGGTAATCATTACTTTTCCCTCATGTAATAGAAGGGAGGATTAGGATCAACAACATGAAAAAAACACTGGTGGATGCAGGTGTGTGTGTGTGTGTGTGTGTGTGTGTGTGTGTGTGTGTGTGTGTGTGTGTGCGTGTGTGAGTGTGTGTGTCTGTGTGTGCGGCGTGCACGTGTGTTTCATATGCCTGCGGGTGTCTGTGTGTGTTTCCTATGCCTGCGTGTGTGTGTTTCATATGCCTGTGTGTGTGTGTGTGTGTGTGTGCGTTTCATATGCCTGCGTGTGTGTGTGTGTGTGTTTCCTATGCCTGCGTGTGTGTGTGTGTGTGTGTGCGTTTCATATGCCTGCGTGTGTGTGTGTGTGTGTGTTTCCTATGCCTGTGTGTGTGTGTGTGTGTGTGTGTGCGTTTCATATGCCTGCGTGTGTGTGTGTGTGTGTGTGTGTGTTTCCTATGCCTGCGTGTGTGTGTGTGTGTGTGTGTGTGTGTGTTTCATGCAGTATTCCTCGCCACGCTCATTAAACAACCACTCCAGGAAGCCAAACAAGTGTAATTTAAGAGAGAGCGCTGTATTCTGCAGAGTGATATATTTAATTTCACGGCAACTGAGTATCAACATAGAGGGCCGTGGCCCCGGGGCCCCTGCACACGTCTCCCAGGCCACAGGATGCAAGAAAGGGACATTTTGTAGTTTATTCAAACTTAATTAAACTGTATATAGCATATTTTTTGAATGCACAGTAAGGTAATGTGTTTGACAAACGACAGAAGGCATGTTGGTGTCCTCTACTATTAGAGCAATCCTTCCTATTCGTTTCAAATTTGCTCTTGCACTCATGTACATGCGTTCCACGCGTCCAACGCGCACAATTTATTTTTCCAGTCAAACTTAAATCATTCTTACCGCATGGCAGAAGTGTGTTTACGATCGAGCCCAAAACTCTCCAACAAAAATATAAGTGTTTGCAGCAGTCTGAAACTGTATGGCTGGGTTAGGGTTAGCAGTCTGAAACTGTATGGCTGGGTTAGGGTTAGCAGTCTGAAACTGTATGGCTGGGTTAGGGTTAGGGTTAGCAGTCTGAAACTGTACGGCTGGGTTAGGGTTAGGGTTAGGGTTAGCGGGCTGCGAGCATGAACCTGAGCGCACCACCGGCCCCAATAGCCAAACAATGAACTAGCCCAGGTGCTACAGTCACCTGCTTAACTAGTAGGAGATGTGATCAGGGACTCATTACACTCCAACAGCTGACGATTAACACCTTAGTCAATAACCCAATCATTCAAACCAGAGACGATAGTAAACCACATGTCAATCAACAGTGCATAATCAACAAAGTAAATCATTTGGATCCAAACCACAATATTTACCAATAATTCATAATTCATAATTCAATTCATAAATGTCATAAACGTCAACTCCATCAATTCATCATCATTCAAATAGGAAATAGAGAGAGAAGAAAATCAGTATGTTCAACAACAAAATTGGCTCCAACACCTACAAATGTTTCCCTTCAGTAGAGATGGGTAGATTGAGCAGTCTAGTGAGGCAGCGCCGTCAGACACTGGTTTCCTGGAACCCAAATCCGGCACATTTAATGAAAGCCATCTCAGACAGCGCCAAACCAAATGCTTCATACTGGGTTTAAATCTACTCCTCGTAAACACGGGCGTGGTGATAAATATGGAGCGAGCGCTGTGGGCCTAATGCTCCCGTTTGGGGCTCGATCAACCATGACTCATCTCCTACCAAATTATTCAAATGAGGATAGTGAAGTGTCTCTGTGACATCACAAGGCTCCTACACACTCTCTTCTTAACGGGCGCGGAAAATCATTGAAATTCAAG
Organism: Borostomias antarcticus; assembly: GCF_949987555.1. Taxonomy (NCBI): domain Eukaryota; kingdom Metazoa; phylum Chordata; class Actinopteri; order Stomiiformes; family Stomiidae; genus Borostomias; species Borostomias antarcticus. The sequence goes on along the minus strand of NC_140248.1, from coordinate 4,804,039 downwards.
AATGTGTGTGCGTGTGTGCGTGTGTGTGTGTGTGCGTGCGTGCGTGCGTGCGTGGAGGAGAGAGAGAGATATCTCTGATGGATCTCTTTGTGTCCTGCTAGCACCACCACGGACCTCGACCTTTAACCCCAGAGGTCAGCAGCCTCTACTGAAGAGAGGAGGAGGACCCGGAGATGACCCTCCTTGGGGCTCTCACCACGCTCAGCGCAGCCAGAGGACATCTCAGAGGACATCTCAGAGGACATCTCAGAGGACATCTCAGAGGACATCTCAGAGGGAGTCTCAGAGGACATCTCAGAGGACATCTCAGAGGACATCTCAGAGGGAGTCTCAGAGGACATCTCAGAGCACATCTCAGAGGACATCTCAGCGGGAGTCTCAGAGGACATCTCAGAGGACATCTCAGAGGACATTTCAGAGGACATCTCAGAGGGAGTCTCAGAAGGAGTCAAGATGAGCAGGGAGAGCTAGTTAATTAGGTGGAGTTATTGTCCCAACTGCTTCAGAGCAGTGTTTTTAGGTCAGAGGCCTTGATCAGATCGGTGGTTGCCT
>NC_140248.1:4793487-4798487 GCF_949987555.1 Borostomias antarcticus | reverse complement strand
CTAAAGAGATTCTGATTCATGTATGGGTGTCATTTTAAATCATCCACAGGTGCAGTCTGGGATCGTACACTGAGCGAGAGCTACTCGTATGGGACAGGTAGATGCTAATGAAACAGCACAGCCTAGTGGAGACGGCGCAGTACTGCAGTTCAGTTCAGGAAAGAGTGGTCATTTTAGCGCATTCTGAGCACAGCAGGTTAATTCATCTTTCGCAGTCATGCTGTTTGACATGCCTGAGACCGCCATGATGAAGTAGACAGCTGAAGCAGACAGCACTGAGCCCATTATTCACAAAGCGTCTCAGAGTAGGAGTACTGATCTAGGATCAGCTCTGTCCGTATAATCAGATTTATTATCTTCTAAAAACTGATCTTAGATCAGCAGTCCCCTAATCAGATTCTTTGTGGATGGCGTCCCAAGAGGAGTTGCGGTGTGTGAGTATACAACTGATCAGTCAACTCACACCATCGGGAGCTGCTGGGCAGTAACATGGTTTCTTTCAAAGTAACTTCAAAGAAAAATTCAAGTAAAACAGGATTGATATATAAACCAATATCATTTCTTATCCGTTCCCACTGATGAACAGGGTTGGCTATTAATACTGGACCGTTAGCTGGCGAGGGAGCAGGAGCCTAAAGGAGGAGAAATGGTGACAGAACCAGCAGAACCGTGACAGATATGCTGGGTGACAAGAATGTGCTTCAAAGAAACGCTTTCTATAGTATAAAACCAGCTGATAACGACGTGCTCCGGTCCATTCACGGTCCATTCACGGTCCATTCACGGTCCATTCACGGTCCATTCACGGTCCATTCACGGTCCATTCACGGTCCATTCACGGGGACGCAGACGGCGTCCAGTAGAACAGTGAAAGCGCAGTGAAGCTAGCGGAGTTGAGTCTGAGAGCAGGGTCCTGGAGGAGGTCAGTACTCAGCCCTGGAGGAGGGCTCAGGTCAGTACTCAGCCCTGGAGGAGGGCTCAGGTCAGTACTCAGCCCTGGAGGAGGGCTCAGGTCAGTACTCAGCCCTGGAGGAGGGCTCAGGTCAGTACTCAGCCCTGGAGGAGGGCTCAGGTCAGTACTCAGCCCTGGAGGAGGGCTCAGGTCAGTACTCAGCCCTTGAGTGTTGAAAGATACAAGCAAGTTACAAGTTTGGGAGTCGGCGCAAAAAATAAGACCCGCAATCCTGCTTTTAAAAATAAGTCCATTTTTGGCAACAAGGTCAAAAGTTTAGTGACGTCCAGTGGTGTGTGTGTGTGTGTGTGTGTGGTACAGTAGCTGCCTAGAGTCTTTGTCTCTTTCTTTGCGTGTGTGTGTGTGTGTGTGTGTGTGTGTGCTCGCCAACACATGTACACGTGTTATCTGTTTAATAGTGTCAGTCTGTGTGTGTGTGTGTGTGTGAGTGTGTGTGTGTGAGAGAGTGTGTGTGTGTGTCTCTGTGTGTGTGTGTATGTGTGTGTGTGTGTGTGAGAGAGAGAGAGTGTCTGTGTGTGTGTCTGTCTGTCTGTCTGTCTGTCTGTCTGTCTGTCTGTCTGTGTCTGTGTGTGTGAGAGAGAGAGAGAGAGTGCCTGTGTGTGTGTGTGTGTGTGTGTGTGTGTGTGTGTGTGTGTGTGTGTGTGTGACAGCTCAGGGGTAGGAGCTGAGGCCTGTGAGGCTGAACGCTGGAGCCTCTTACAGTGTCTCTGGATTGTCAGAACAAGGAAGGAGGGATGAGAGACCAGGGAGGAGGGATGAGAGACCAGGGAGGAGGGATGAGACCAGGGAGGAGGGATGAGAGACCAGGGTGGAGGGATGAGAGACCAGGGAGGAGGGATGAGAGACCAGGGAGGAGGGATGAGACCAGGGAGGAGGGATGAGAGACCAGGGAGGAGGGATGAGAGACCAGGGAGGAGGGATGAGAGACCAGGGAGGAGGGATGAGAGACCAGGGAGGAGGGATGGAGGGGAGAGCCGGGGGGAGGAGGGCGAGTTCGGAGGACTTTACAGGAGGGTGTGTTCCTTCTGCCTCCTTCCTCAGAGGTCTCCTTAAGGTCTCTCAGAGGTCTCCCTTCTTAAAGCTCGTGTGAACGAACGCCGTCGCGTTTCCTCAGAAGACGTCGCTGTTGCGCCCGGCGGCGTAATCGTCCCGCCTCACCCAGATGGCGTCGCGGTCCCCGTCGGCGGCCCCCTCCACGCCGCACTGCTTCCTCAGGGGGGTCAGCTTCCTGGGCGGCGCCGGCGAGGAGCGCTGAGGGGGGGCGGCGGGCGCCGGGGGGGGGGGCGGCGTCCGTGGGAGGGCCTACGGGCTCGGACTCCTCCCCCGGATTCCTCGGGGTACCTTCCTCCTCCTCCTCCTCTACCCTGCTGCTGTGAATCCTCTCCTCCCTCTCTCCCTCCTCCTCCTCCTCCTCCATCCCTCTATCCCGGGCCACGCCCTCTGTCCTCTCCTCTTCCACGCTCAGTCCCTCCATCCTCCCCTCCAGTCCGCCGGACTCAGCCGACGGCGCCCGGACCGATTTGCAGTACTCGTCGTCGTCGCTCAAAATGTCCGTCTCCTTCACCGGCCCCTCCCCCCGTGCCCCCTGGTCGTCGTAGCGACCCAGGTCGAACTGCTCCTCCACCCAGCGGTCCGTGTCCCCGCCCTGGGGCCTCTGGGGCTGCAGCAGGGCATCCTGGGAAGGAGGAGTCTGCGAGGAGGAGGGGTCTGAGGGGCGGCGGCCGGGGTCGGGGTCGTCGTGGGAAACCAGGTCGGTGTCGATGGTGAAGCGGTTCCTCACCAGCTTCCTGCGGCCCAGCGTCCGAGGCGGCGCCGAAACTGGACACACGGAGACAAAGCCGCTACTAAGTAACAGTAGACATAGCAACGTCCTGTTATGGATGATGATATGATGATTTTACCCCCCTTCCCCCCCCCCCCCCATGCCTCCATCTCAGTGATTGATTGGCTGCGCTGTGGGGCTCTCCCACACAACATAGCTTTGTCTGGAAGTGTGTTAGTGAATGTGTGTGTGTGTGTGTGTGTGTGTGTGTGTGTGTGTGTGTGTATATATATACGGTTGTTGAGACACACAGGAATCAATAATCTATTAGCCATGCAGGTATCATATATTTAATTAAAATGTAGTGGCTGGTGGTTTTCTGTCCCGCAATGTGAGAAAAAGTAAATGCTTAATGATAAGAGTTGGTACGTGCGTGTGTGTGCGCGTGCGTGCGTGTGTGTGTGTGCGCGTGCGTGCGTGTGCGTGCGTGCGTGCGTGCCCCTCACCTGCTCTGTTCATGGCGGGCCGCGCCCCTTTGAGAGCGCACAGGCGCTTCCCTCCGAAGGGGACGTAGCGCTGGTTGGGGGGCAGAGACTCGGTCTTCAGAAGCTGTCTGCGCTGCTTGTCCCTCAGGATGGACTGGACCGCCTTCAGGAAGTCCTTCTTACTCTCTGGGGAACTGGGAATGACACACACACGCACGCACGCACACACGCACACACACACACACACAGTGTAAATTACTTCTACGTACGTTCACAGTCTGCGATGTTGCGCAGCTCGGGTGTGTGATGTCACCGGCGTGTGTGACGTGCGTGGCCGCGGACTGACCTGCAGCACAGGTGGAAGGTCCTCTCTGGCCGGCCCTCGGACTCTGACCTCACATGCACGATCTCACACACCGCCGTGCACTCAGAGTCTGAACCCGTGTGAGAGGGAGGGAGAGAGAGAGAGAGAGAGAGAGAGAGAGAGGGAGGGAGGGAGAGAGAGAGAGAGAGGGAGAGAGAGAGAGAGAGAGAGGGAGAGAGAGAGAGAGAGAGAGGGAGGGAGGAGAGAGAGAGGGAGAGAGAGACAGGAGGGAGAGAGAGAGAGAGGGGGGGAGGGGGTTGACGTGATGAAGAGATGGACAGAGACAGACGAATGCGGTGTTAGTTCATGTCCCATTCGCTGAAAAGTAACAGACAAGACCTACTATACAATGCATTTGTCAAATTGATTTCATTTACCTATTCATTCCCTGCCTCTGGTCATGAAATAACCCCCTATGATCACCTCTAGGATGACACGCCCCAGACAGGGGTTGCCTAGGGTGACACGCCCCAGACAGGGGACGTCCTAGGGACATCCCATGCGTGTGAGCAGCTGATGCAGACTGATGTCCTGCGTGGCCCTGGTCACCCTGTGATCGCCGGTCTGCCTGCGAATGTGCGAGGCATCAGGCCGTCCGTGCCCCTGATGAGCGGGTCTCTTACCCAGGGCAGTTCCCCCCCCCCCCCCCCCCCTCCCTGGGTACAGACGGATGGGCACGACGGCCTACCAGCCCCAGCCGGTGGGGGGGCAGCAGCCAATAGCAGCCCTCAGCCAGGCCAGCGTTACTGTGGTTCGAGGCATTCGGCCGAGTTTGGAACTGGGCCATGGTGGACCGTCTACGGCAGATCTGGTCATCTTCTCTTTCTCAGTGGGAAGAGCTTGTACTGACTTGGCTCTAGTCCCTCTGGATTACATCCTCTCTCAGAACTCCAGGTCATTGGCTCCAACGCCAGAGGGGGGGTTAGGATTGGGTCGTGAACACAGGAGCAACAAACTCCAGATGAAGACGCCGGGTTTAGTTAGGGACATCCCCCCCTCACACACAAGCGCACATATTCCTTCCCAGGGTTTTCCAGGGGAACATTCCTCTGGGCAACAGTAGACTCTGAGGGTCCTAGCACAGTAGACTGAGGGTCCTAGCACAGTAGACTCTGAGGGTCCTAGAACAGTAGACTCTGAGGGTCCTAGCTAGCACAGTAGACTGAGGGTCTTAGCACAGTAGACTGAGGGTCCTAGCACAGTAGACTGAGGGTCCTAGCACAGTAGACTGAGGGTCCTAGCACAGTAGACTCTGAGGGTCCTAGCACAGTAGACTGAGGGTCCTAGCACAGTAGACTGAGGGTCCTAGCACAGTAGACTGAGGGTCCTAGCACAGCAGACTGAGGGTCCTAGCACAGTAGACTGAGGGTCCTAGCTAGCACAGTAGACTCTGAGGGTCCTAGCTAGCACAGTAGA
>NC_140248.1:4770987-4788487 GCF_949987555.1 Borostomias antarcticus | reverse complement strand
GTGCACACTGGGAGAACAGCCTTAGTCCAGACGCTAGCAGACTAGTGCACACTGGGAGAACAGCCTTAGTCCAGACGCTAGCAGACTAGTGCACACTGGGAGAACAGCCTTAGTCCAGACGCTAGCAGACTAGTGCACACTGGGAGAACAGCCTTAGTCCAGACGCTAGCAGACTAGTGCACACTGGGAGAACAGCCTTAGTCCAGACGCTAGCAGACTAGTGCACACTGGGAGAACAGCCTTAGTCCAGACGCTAGCAGACTAGTGCACACTGGGAGAACAGCCTTAGTCCAGACGCTAGCAGACTAGTGCACACTGGGAGAACAGCCTTAGTCCAGACGCTAGCAGACTAGTGCACACTGGGAGAACAGCCTTAGTCCAGACGCTAGCAGACTAGTGCACACTGGGAGAACAGCCTTAGTCCAGACGCTAGCAGACTAGTGCACACTGGGACCTACCTACCTACCTACCTACCTACCTACCTACCTAACTACCCACCTACCTACGTACCTACAGTACCTACCGTACCTACCGTACCTACCTGCATACCCACCTACCTACTGTACCTACCTACCCACCTAATGTACCCATCCACCCACCCACCCATCCATCCATCAAATATGAGTGAGTAAATCCAGGACCCCTACAGCATACTGCAGGGCTGCACATGCAAGCTATATAAAGCCTTACTCACAACACCAGGTGCAGAGAAATCAACTGAATCAGTCAAAATTCACCAAATCAAATCCAACTGTATGCGTACAGTATAGCGCATTTAATACACAGAGGCAACACAGTGTGCCTTACAGAGAGCAATGGGGGGGGGGGGGGGGGCTTAGGTCCCACCCCTACATATTCCAGAGGGAAGCAAAAACCCATTCAAATCCATTCAAATCATCACTCCCAGTGGACACCAGAACTAAACAAACAAATCTTTCTTTCATACCAGAAAGCAAAACGAACGCAGCCTTGAACAACCAACTATTGATCTGACTAATATTTTTAGCTTTTAAGATTAATGGTCATTCAAATTGCTCTTGCCATGACAGATGCATCTACCTGGGGTCCTCTAGCATGTGTCTGAAGTGGAATTAGTGATTGGGAACAGTTTTTATTATTATAAAAATAATAAAAATTAAGTAACGAACACCTTGTGTTTTAGTACACATTTACAGGCCTTTATTTCTCCTCGGGGAAACACTAATACTGAATACCTTATACCACTGATCCAAACCACTAAAACACTAATACTGAATACCTTATACCACTGATCCAAACAACTAAAACACTAATACTGAATACCTTATACCACTGATCCAAACAACTAAAACACTAATACTGAATACCTTATACTACTGATCCAAACAACTAAAACACTAATACTGAATACATTATACCACTGATCCAAACCACTAAAACACTAATACTGAATACCTTATACTACTGATCCAAACCACTAAAACACTAATACTGAATACCTTATACTGCTGATCCAAACCACTAAAACACTAATACTGAATACCTTATACTACTGATCCAAACCACTAAAACACTAATACTGAATACCTTATACTACTGATCCAAACCACTAAAACACTAATACTGAATACTACTGATCCAAACAACTAAAACACTAATACTGAATACCTTATACCACTGATCCAAACCACTAAAACACTAATACTGAATACCTTATACTGCTGATCCAAACCACTAAAACACTAATACTGAATACCTTATACCACTGATCCAAACCACTAAAACACTAATACTGAATACCTTATACTGCTGATCCAAACCACTAAAACACTAATACTGAATACCTTATACTACTGATCCAAACCACTAAAACACTAATACTGAATACCTTATACTGCTGATCCAAACCACTAAAACACTAATACTGAATACCTTATACTACTGATCCAAACCACTAAAACACTAATACTGAATACTACTGATCCAAACCACTAAAACAATAATACTGAATACCTTATACTACTGATCCAAACCACTAAAACACTAATACTGAATACCTTATACTGCTGATCCAAACCACTAAAACACTAATACTGAATACTACTGATCCAAACAACTAAAACACTAATACTGAATACCTTATACCACTGATCCAAACCACTAAAACACTAATACTGAATACTACTGATCCAAACAACTAAAACACTAATACTGAATACCTTATACTACTGATCCAAACCACTAAAACACTAATACTGAATACATTATACCACTGATCCAAACCACTAAAACACTAATACTGAATACCTTATACTGCTGATCCAAACAACTAAAACACTAATACTGAATACCTTATACTACTGATCCAAACCACTAAAACACTAATACTGAATACCTTATACCACTGATCCAAACAACTAAAACACTAATACTGAATACCTTATACTACTGATCCAAACCACTAAAACACTAATACTGAATACCTTATACCACTGATCCAAACCACTAAAACACTAATACTGAATACCTTATATCACTGATCCAAACAACTAAAACACTAATACTGAATACATTATACCACTGATCCAAACCACTAAAACACTAATACTGAATACATTATACCACTGATCCAAACCACTAAAACACTAATACTGAATACCTTATACCACTGATCCAAACCACTAAAACACTAATACTGAATACCTTATATCACTGATCCAAACAACTAAAACACTAATACTGAATACCTTATACCACTGATCCAAACAACTAAAACACTAATACTGAATACTACTGATCCAAACCACTAAAACATTAATACTGAATACCTTATACTACTGATCCAAACCACTAAAACACTAATACTGAATACCACTGATCCAAACAACTAAAACACTAATACTGAATACTACTGATCCAAACCACTAAAACACTAATACTGAATACCACTGATCCAAACCACTAAAACACTAATACTGAATACCTTATACTACTGATCCAAACCACTAAAACACTAATACTGAATACCTTATACTGCTGATCCAAACAACTAAAACACTAATACTGAATACCTTATACTACTGATCCAAACCACTAAAACACTAATACTGAATACCTTATACTACTGATCCAAACAACTAAAACACTAATACTGAATACCTTATACTACTGATCCAAACAACTAAAACACTAATACTGAATACCTTATACTACTGATCCAAACCACTAAAACACTAATACTGAATACCTTATACTGCTGATCCAAACCACTAAAACACTAATACTGAATACCTTATACTACTGATCCAAACCACTAAAACACTAATACTGAATACCTTATACTACTGATCCAAACAACTAAAACACTAATACTGAATACCTTATACTACTGATCCAAACAACTAAAACACTAATACTGAATACCTTATACTACTGATCCAAACCACTAAAACACTAATACTGAATACCTTATACCACTGATCCAAACCACTAAAACACTAATACTGAATACTACTGATCCAAACCACTAAAACACTAATACTGAATACCTTATACTACTGATCAAAACCACTAAAACACTAATACTGAATACCTTATACTACTGATCCAAACAACTAAAACACTAATACTGAATACCTTATACTACTGATCCAAACAACTAAAACACTAATACTGAATACCTTATACTACTGATCCAAACCACTAAAACACTAATACTGAATACCTTATACTGCTGATCCAAACCACTAAAACACTAATACTGAATACCTTATACTACTGATCCAAACCACTAAAACACTAATACTGAATACCTTATACTACTGATCCAAACAACTAAAACACTAATACTGAATACCTTATACTACTGATCCAAACAACTAAAACACTAATACTGAATACCTTATACTACTGATCCAAACCACTAAAACACTAATACTGAATACCTTATACCACTGATCCAAACCACTAAAACACTAATACTGAATACCTTATACTGCTGATCCAAACCACTAAAACACTAATACTGAATACTACTGAACCAAACCACTAAAACAATAATACTGAATACCTTATACTACTGATCCAAACCACTAAAACACTAATACTGAATACCTTATACTACTGATCCAAACCACTAAAACACTAATACTGAATACCTTATACTGCTGATCCAAACCACTAAAACACTAATACTGAATACCTTATACCACTGATCCAAACAACTAAAACACTAATACTGAATACCTTATACTGCTGATCCAAACCACTAAAACACTAATACTGAATACCTTATACTGCTGATCCAAACCACTAAAACACTAATACTGAATACTACTGATCCAAACAACTAAAACACTAATACTGAATACCTTATACCACTGATCCAAACCACTAAAACACTAATACTGAATACTACTGATCCAAACAACTAAAACACTAATACTGAATACCTTATACTACTGATCCAAACCACTAAAACACTAATACTGAATACATTATACCACTGATCCAAACCACTAAAACACTAATACTGAATACCTTATACTGCTGATCCAAACAACTAAAACACTAATACTGAATACCTTATACTACTGATCCAAACCACTAAAACACTAATACTGAATACCTTATACCACTGATCCAAACAACTAAAACACTAATACTGAATACCTTATACTACTGATCCAAACCACTAAAACACTAATACTGAATACCTTATACCACTGATCCAAACAACTAAAACACTAATACTGAATACCTTATACCACTGATCCAAACAACTAAAACACTAATACTGAATACCTTATACCACTGATCCAAACAACTAAAACACTAATACTGAATACCTTATACTACTGATCCAAACCACTAAAACACTAATACTGAATACCTTATACCACTGATCCAAACAACTAAAACACTAATACTGAATACCTTATACCACTGATCCAAACAACTAAAACACTAATACTGAATACATTATACCACTGATCCAAACAACTAAAACACTAATACTGAATACCTTATACTACTGATCCAAACAACTAAAACACTAATACTGAATACCTTATACCACTGATCCAAACAACTAAAACACTAATACTGAATACCTTATACCGCTGATCCAAACCACTAAAACACTAATACTGAATACCTTATACTACTGATCCAAACCACTAAAACACTAATACTGAATACCTTATACTACTGATCCAAACCACTAAAACACTAATACTGAATACCTTATACTGCTGATCCAAACCACTAAAACACTAATACTGAATACCTTATACTACTGATCCAAACCACTAAAACACTAATACTGAATACCTTATACTACTGATCCAAACCACTAAAACACTAATACTGAATACCTTATACCACTGATCCAAACCACTAAAACACTAATACTGAATACCTTATACTACTGATCCAAACCACTAAAACACTAATACTGAATACCACTGATCCAAACCACTAAAACACTAATACTGAATACCACTGATCCAAACCACTAAAACACTAATACTGAATACCACTGATCCAAACCACTAAAACACTAATACTGAATACCTTATACCACTGATCCAAACCACTAAAACACTAATACTGAATACCTTATACTGCTGATCCAAACAACTTCACAGGCAAAACCGCATGTTTGGGGGTGCGGAGGAATTTGCAGAGATAATTGTGGACATGCGTACGTACGGTCGACCCTATATCCAGTCATTGTGTTATGGAATGAAGGTATAGATATCAGTGGAGAGAGGGTGACCCTGGTCTCCAGCGGAGGTGGTCTCTCCCTGGGGTCTCACCTCATCCTGGGACAGGAAGCTCTCCTTCTGCAGGGGCGTCAGGAAGCGCTCGATCAGACAGCTCAGGTCCTGCGCAAAACACACAGGGTTCAGCGTGTGTGTGTGTGTGTGTCTCATCACCACAGGTGAGTCTAATCCAGCTGTATGCTTGTAATGAATTGTGAGCTGTGCCAAAGCTCCCAAACAGGTGTGAGACAAATCCATTATCAAGCATGCTAACAACACAGCATGCACACTCACACTCACACACGCACGTGTGCACACACACACACACACACACACACGCGCACCAGCATAACAGAATAAAGGACTAATGACGTTAATTACTTTGACGTAGGTCCTCTCCGTGTCCACCAGCTCGTTAATGACCTTGCGTAGTTTGTCTGCGTGGGACAGCTGTCTCTGGGCGGCGGGCATGGCCGACACCGGGCTGGGGGAGAGGGAGGAGGAGGAGGAGGAGGAAGAGGGGGAGGATGCCGGGCATTCTGGGGGATTCATGTCATGGAGGCTGCGGCAGAAAGCAGTTACCTGCTCTGTACTCTGTGGAGAGAGGGGAGGGGTGAGAGAGAGACAGAGAGGAGGGAGAGAGAGAGAGAGAGACAGAGAGGAGGAGAGAGAGGGGGGAGTGAGAGAGAGGGGGAGAGGAGGAGAGAGAGACAGAGAGAGGAGGGAGTGAGAGAGAGGGGGAGAGGGAGAGAGACAGAGAAGAGGAGAGAGAGACAGAGGGGAAGAGAGACAGAGGAGGAGAGAGAGGGTGTGAGAGAGAGAGAGGGGGGAGTGAGAAAGAGGGGGAGAGAGAGAGACAGAGATGAGGAGTGAGAGAGGGGGAGAGAGGGAGACAGAGAGAGGAGGGAGAGAGAGAGAGAGGGGGAGAGAGAGGAGGAGTGAGAGAGAGGGGGAGGGGCAGAGAGAGGGGAGAGCGGGGCGGGAATGAGAGAGCGGGAGAGAGAGAGGAGGAGAAAGAGAAAGGAGCAGAGAGAGGGGGGTGAGAGAGATGGGAAGAGAGAGAGAGACAAAGAGAGGAGGAGAGAGAGAAAGAGACAAAGAGAGGAGGAGAGAGAGAGAGAAGGGAGAAAAGGTAGAGGAGGCCAATTAACAAGGGTTTAACAATGGCCAATCAATTCAGAACAAGTATCATCTTGTCCTAAGAGCACTCAGAAAAAACATCCCCTCACACACGGAGCAGACATGATTAAAACCACCCTTATCAGAGAATCAACAGATATTTTGATACAGTCGTGGGTACAAAAACAACTTCTGGTCACCATAGCGGCAGATATGGGACGGAACCTGACCAGCTGCCTGGCGGTTCTTTTGGACCGGACCAGAGCTCACGGTCATCCTGTTTGTCCAAGTCTGCCAAATATGGGCGCGATGAGGCGGCACCTGTAGCCAAGACTGCTAACGTGCGCCACCCAGGGCTGATATTTCAGCAGGTGGTTGGAGAAGGCTCGGAGAAAACACACACACACACACACACACACACACACACACACACACACCGACTGTATCGTACCTTCTGCAGAGAAAGAACGCCACGCCCCAAAACTATACGGCATTACCACGCAATACCAGGCTAGACCGGACATGCCAGGCGTGCCATGCTGAAGCTGCACGTGCGTGGCAGGAGGCGGAGTCATGCTGCTGGAGGGCGCGCACACACACACACGCACACACATGCGCGCGCACGCACACACACACACACACACACACACACACACACACAAGAGTAGAATGTTCTGTATTCTACAAGGTTGCAGTTGAGTTCAAGTGGTCAGGTTTAACAGAAGAACACTTGGTGTTCACAATAGCACACACACACACACACACACACACACACGGGCGCGCGCACACACACACACACGGCTGAAGAGGAGGACGTTCTTTGTTAGACGGTGGGCGTTTAAAACACAGGACACACACATTCAAACAGTCGTGGGAGGCTAAGTGATGTTTTTGGGAACACACACGCACACACTCCATAAGTAGACAGGGCCATGACAGCCTATCCACCTCCCTCTCTCTCTCTCTCACACACTAGGAGAGATTCCAGGAACGAGGGGCTGCCGAGCTCTTCATCTCATCACAGCCATTCAGCTGGGGGGCATGCTGTCAGCTTTAGCTCTCGCCAACTCTTCAATGAAATGTGTGTGTGTGTGTGTGTGTGTGTGCGCGATGTAGAGAAATAACACTACATATAGCTACTGCCATATGAAAACCTCTGTTGAATAATAGATAAGATACAATGGAAGATTTTGCCTCTGTCAAATAGGCGTTTCCATTGGAAGGCTAAATGTCTAGAGTACCCAGGACTGGAGGAACTGAGGAGGAATCACAATGTACCTGTACACATACGTGTTCCACATGGGGAACCAACGCTCTGTTCTATTCCTGGTTAGAGGGAGAGATGGAGAGGGGTGGGGAGGAGGGGGGGTCCTGGTTAGAGGGAGAGATGGAGAGGGGTGGGGAGGAGGGGGGGTCCTGGTTAGAGGGAGAGATGGAGAGGGGTGGGGAGGAGGGGGGGTCCTGGTTAGAGGGAGAGATGGAGGGGGGTGGTCCTCCCTCAGATGAGTCACACCTACTGGATTACAGCAGGATTAGACAGCAGTTCCCCAAAATACTGGGAGAAACATTTATGAGCTCAGCTAACACACACACACACACACACACACACACACACACACACACACACACACACACACACACACACACACACACACACACACACACACACACACACACACACAGTGTAAGGAGTTGGCAGGCTAATGATGACAGCCTGCTCTCAGGCTGAAGGACGTGATAAGACGGGGAGCTCAGCGATGCAGCTGTCTCCTCAGAGAACACATATATATATATACACAATACCAGCATGAACACAAACAAATGTACACACAATACCAGCAAGAACACAAACACATATATACACAATACCAGCATGAACACAAACACATATATACACAATACCAGCATGAACACAAACACATATACACACAATACCAGCATGAACACAAACACATATATACACAATACCAGCATGAACACAAACACATATACACACAATACCAGCATGAACACAAACACATATATACACAATACCAGCATGAACACAAACACATATATACACAATACCAGCATGAACACAAACACAAACACACAATACCAGCATGAACACAAACACATATACACACAATACCAGCATGAACACAAACACATATACACACACTACCAGCATGAACACAAACACATATATACACACAATACCAGCATGAACACAAACACATATACACACAATACCAGCATGAACACAAACACATATACACACAATACCAGCATGAACACAAACACATATACACACAATACCAGCATGAACACAAACACATATACACACAATACCAGCATGAACACAAACACATATATACACAATACCAGCATGAACACAAACACATATACACACAATACCAGCATGAACACAAACACATATACACACAATACCAGCATGAACACAAACACATATACACACAATACCAGCATGAACACAAACACATATACACACAATACCAGCATGAACACAAACACATATACACACAATACCAGCATGAACACAAACACATATATACACAATACCAGCATGAACACAAACACATATACACACAATACCAGCATGAACACAAACACATATACACACAATACCAGCATGAACACAAACACATATACACACAATACCAGCATGAACACAAACACATATACACACAATACCAGCATGAACACAAACACATATATACACAATACCAGCATGAACACAAACACATATACACACAATACCAGCATGAACACAAACACATATATACACAATACCAGCATGAACACAAACACATATACACACAATACCAGCATGAACACAAACACATATACACACAATACCAGCATGAACACAAACACATATACACACAATAACAGCATGAACACAAACACATATATACACAATACCAGCATGAACACAAACACATATATACACAATACCAGCATGAACACAAACACATATACACACAATACCAGCATGAACACAAACACATATACACACAATACCAGCATGAACACAAACACATATACACACAATACCAGCATGAACACAAACACATATACACACAATACCAGCATGAACACAAACACATATACACACAATACCAGCATGAACACAAACACATATACACACAATACCAGCATGAACACAAACACATATATACACATGCGCACGTGCACACACACACACACAAACACACACACACAAACACAGAAACAACTTGAGGTGTGTGTGTGTGTGTGTGCGTTTGTGCTGACAGCTTTACACACACACACACACAAACACAGAAACAACTTGAGGGATGTGTGTGTGTGTGTGTGTTTGTGCTGACAGTTTTACACACACACACACAAACACAGAAACAACTCGAAGGGTGTGTGTGTTTGTGCTGACAGCTTTCACACACACACACACACACACACAAACACAAACACAGAAACAACTCGAAGGGTGTGTGTGTGTGAGACAGTTTTATAGGTCACACCTTGTCACCCCTGATTGCACTGTTTGTTTCCTGTGAGGACCAGAGTTTTCAGACTGCTTTCCATTGTGGTATTCAAACCAGTTTTACCCTGCTGACACACACACACGCACACACACGCACACACACACACACACGCACGCTTACGCCCACATAAAAGCCTGCACACGCACCCACACGGCTGTAAGCATTCCCTTGCTCTGACAGCTTTTTCCCTCTTGGTATTTAAACAGCTCCACCAAGACAAGACAAGTCTACTGTACGTCCTTCACACCCTAAACCCAGCTCACTCACTCACTCACTCACTCACTCACTCACTCACTCACTCACTCACACACACACACACACACACAC
Organism: Borostomias antarcticus; assembly: GCF_949987555.1. Taxonomy (NCBI): domain Eukaryota; kingdom Metazoa; phylum Chordata; class Actinopteri; order Stomiiformes; family Stomiidae; genus Borostomias; species Borostomias antarcticus. The sequence continues at coordinate 4,777,770 of NC_140248.1, read as the reverse complement.
ACACACACACACACACACACACACACACACGCGCCCCCAAGCTCCTCGTCTCCCTGGCTCCGCCCCTAAGCTCCTCGTCTACCTGGCTCCGCCCCCAAGCTCCTCGTCTACCTGGCTCCGCCCCCGAGCTCCTCGTCTACCTGGCTCCGCCCCCAAGCTCCTCGTCTACCTGGCTCCGCCCCCAAGCTCCTCGTCTACCTGGCTCCGCCCCCAAGCTCCTCGTCTCCCTGGCTCCGCCCCCAAGCTCCTCGTCTACCTGGCTCCGCCCCCAAGCTCCTCATCTACCTGGCTCCGCCCCCAAGCTCCTCGTCTCCCTGGCTCCGCCCCCAAGCTCCTTGTCTACCTGGCTCCGCCCCGCAGAAGCCGCCACACCCACCTGCTGCCCGCCCCCCACCACAGCCAAGCGCACCTAAACCAGGTAGGGGAGGAAGAACTCCCCAATGACGGAGAAAGAGAAAGAGAAAGAGAGAGGAGAGAGTGGGGAGGGGGTCTTCAGGACCAGGTCAGCCAGAGGAGGCAGTAGCACACAGAGACAGATGGAGGAGAGACAGGGATGGAGGGATGAAGGGGCAGAGGGAGGAGAGACAGGGATGGAGGGATGAAGGGGCAGAGGGAGGAGAGACAGGGATGGAGGGATGAAGGGGCAGAGGGAGGAGAGACAGGGATGGAGGGATGAAGGGGCAGAGGGAGGAGAGACAGGGATGGAGGGATGAAGGGGCAGAGGGAGGAGAGGAAAGAGGAGAGAACAGCACTGAGGGGGGAGTCACTGGAAGGCCGTGCTGGGAGGATACAGGTACTAGAGTTACCCCTTTTTGTTCTGAAAATATAATTTAATGTGATTTAATGAAATTTATTGCTCTATAAATGTTCTTAGCCGTTAGACAAACATACTCCAGGAGCTTGCTCAATCGTCTCGAGGTCAGGGAAGAATTTATACAGCTCACTTATCTGGCCCCCAGGTGATACTGTTTTTTTGCTTCCCTCTGGAATATGTAGAGAGTGGGTCATATGCCCACCTCCCTTGTTCTCTGTAAAGCGCATTGTGTTGCCTCTGGGTATGAAATGCGCTATACAAATAAAGCTTTGATTGATTGATTGACTAGAAGTTAGTCTGGCATGGTTACTAAACGCCAGTGGCAGAGAGAACAGAAGTGTCAAAGAGAGCACACACACACACACACACACACACACACACACACACACACACACACACACATCTTCACAGCTATCAGGATGGAGCAAATTCAAAGAAAAGCATTGCACTCATATCGGTGGGCAGTACAGAACAGGAGTTGATGAGCTACCTACTGTACATGCCTACTGTACATGCCTACTGTACATGCCTACTGTACATAACTACTGTACATGCCTACTGTACATATCATACAAACCTATACCAGCGTATTCATCTGCTGCTCTGTTTATATAACAGCATCGCAATAGATAAGCAGCACATGGAATGTAACATGCGCAAACACACGCGCACGCACACACACGCGCACAAACACACACACGCACACACACACACACACACAGCAGGGCGGTGCTCACCAGCTGCAGCATGCCAGAGATGGAGTCAGAGGAGCGTTTGGTGTTCCTGCTCCTCCTGAGGACTGACATGATGCCTGGGGTCACGCAGGGGTCAGACTGAGGTCAGAGAGAGGTCACAGGTCAGACGTTAGGCGGTGTGTACGCGTCCTCCTAGTCCAAGTCCACTGCTCGTCTGCTCAGAGTCGGTCTCTTGGTGTGCAGTTGCAAAAAACCCCAAAACAATCTCCCTGGCGGATTGTGAACAAACGTGGTTCAGCTACAGACAGAGCAACGCAACGCTGAGCGCCATCAAAGGCTTTTCCCCCGCCATGAATAATTTCAGCTCCTCTAGCGCTCGAAGGGAGACTACGCAGTGCGAGAGGATGCTGGCTATGCAACACTGCAGAACGCCACGGGACAGGATGCTAGCGAACGCAGCGCGGGCGCAGCCAGTCTGCAGAGAAGTAGACCTGCACCACAGCAGAGAACATTCCTCATCCACCCGTCCGTCTCTCTCTCTCTCTCTCTCTCTCTCTCCATCAGAGATGGAGGGAGGGAGAGAGGGATGAACTGGACAGGATGGGAAGGGAAGAGGGATTGTGAAAGCCACACACACACACACACACACACACACACACACACACACAGACAGCATGTGGGTGGAGAGTGGTGAAGTCTCCCACCAGCAGAGTGGGACAGAGGGAGAGAGAGAGAGAGAGAGAGAGAGAGAGAGAGAGAGAGAGAGGGAGGAAGGGAGAGAGAGAGAGAGAGAGAGAGGAAGGGAGAGGTAGAGAGAGAGAGAGAGAGAGGAAGGGAGAGAGAGAGAGAGAGAGAGAGAGAGAGAGTGGAAGGGAGAGAGAGAGAGAGAGAGAGAGAGAGAGGAGGAGGGGGGGTAGTCAAGAAAGGCACCCAGGAAGTGTACTACCCATAGAAGGGCTCAGAGGAAATGAGTGTGTGGCCGTCGCACTGTGAATACTGCTGTTACTCTTACAGATACAAGCCAACACAGCGAGTTCATCTTATATAAAACATTTTCTTGCGCATCAGATTAGGAGCCAGTCATGTTCTCAGCAAATTACTCAGATTAAGACTCCTTCAGGGGAAGTAACTGTAATTCCATCTGTTATTAACGAAACCTTTAAAACATTTTATTCTGAATTATATACTACTCAATTCCCTGCTGATAATAGAGATATGATTCACTTTCTTGATCATCTAATATTTCCCTCTATAAGTGCTATTCAGATGAAAGAGATGGATCAACCCCTCACTGTCAATGAAATTGCTGTTTCAATTAATATAATGCAATGTGGCAAGGCCCCTGGTCCTGATGGATATCCAATAGAATTCAATAAAAAAATTGGCGATAAATTAACCCCAACATTCGCCGTCTTCTAATATGACCACGTCACCGGCAACATTTAAAAAAATATCTAACAAATATTTAATAATATTAAAAAAATATCTAACAAATCTAAAAAATTCCTCACTCCAACACTTGCTGAAAGCTGAAAAACTGCGCTTTCTAGTATTATAGGGAAAATCCAATTAATATTCGAAATGTTGTCACTTTATTTTCAGGGTTAAAAGGGTTAACATTCTGTTTTCTCCAGCATCCACTAAGACACCTGAGGTGGTGATCTCTCTAGATACCAGAGGTGGTGATCTCTCTAGATACCAGAGGTGCTGATCTCTCTGGATACCAGAGGTGGGGATCTCTCTGGATACCAGAGGTGCTGATCTCTCTAGACACCAGAGGTGCTGATCTCTCTGGATACCAGAGGTGGTGATCTCTCTGGATGCGGAGAAAGCTTTTGATAGAGTGGAGTGGAGATACCTGTTTGAAGTCCTTAGGAGGTTTTGTTTTAGCCCTAAGTTTATATCTTGGATCACACTTCTATATACTTTGCCTAAAGCACTAATGGAATGAGATCTACATGTTTAACACTTAGATTAGAGTAGAGGAAGTCTCCAGGGCTGTGTTTTGAGCCCTTTGTTATTTGCTATAGGAATTGAACCCTCATCTATAGCACTTAAACCTGCCAGTATTGCGCAAGGAATTCTCAGATACTGTATGGTTCAGAACACATACTTTCTTTATACGCTGATGATTTATTATTGTTTACTTCAAATCCTGTAATCACCATTCCCCAGATGATACATTTATTAAATAGGTTTGGAAGCTTCTCAGGTTATAAAGTGAACTCTCTTAAAAGTGAGTGTTTTCCTATTAAAGGAGTAGTAAAGGGAAAATGCATGTTTAGCCCTGTTTTAAGGTTACTTATACATGATCTTGTAGTTTTGTCAGCGTTTTGATCTGAACCATTGTATATGATCATAAGTAACCTTAAAAAAGGGCTAAACATGCATTTTCCCTTAACTACTCCTTTAATGATTCAGCCCTTCAGATTCCTGATGACCTCTGTCCATTTAAGATGTCTACATGCTACCTTAAGATGTCTACATGCTACCTTAAGATGTCTACATGCTACCTTAAGATGTCTACATGCTACCTTAAGATGTCTACATGCTACCTTAAGATGTCTACATGCTACCTTAATATGTCTACATGCTACCTTAAGATGTCTACATGCTACCTTAAGATGTCTACATGCTACCTTAAGATGTCTACATGCTACCTTAAGATGTCTACATGCTACCTTAAGATGTCTACATGCTACCTTAAGATGTCTACATGCTACCTTAAGATGTCTACATGCTACCTTAAGATGTCTACATGCTACCTTAAGATGTCTACATGCTACCTTAAGATGTCTACATGCTACCTTAAGATGTCTACATGCTACCTTAGGTATCTAGGAGTGAAGGTCTGTCACCAACTATCCGACCTTTATGAAAAGACCTCACACCTTTAATAGACAAGCTCAAACTCGATTTAGATAGGTGGAGTAGTTTTCATATGACTATTGCTGGCAGAGTAAACTGCACAAAAATGAACGTACTACCACGTTTTCTCTACAGTCAACAAACAAATCTCTTCTTTTATAAGGAATGGCAAAACCCCTAGGATCAGGAGTGAGTTTTTGCAAAGACATAGGTCTGTTGGAGGATTAGCACTTCCTAACATAATAAATTATTATTGGGCAGCCAACATTTGTAAAATGACTTTATGGATCCAGGAACCAACATTAAACTGGTGTGAAGCCAAATCCTGCCCTTCTACATCACTCTTGGCACTCCTTACATCCAAACTGCCCCTCAAACCAAGCAAATTCTCCAATAATCCAATTGTTATCTCCACTTTAAGAATAATGGTTTCAGTTCAGACGTACTTTTGGTTTACATGGGTTATCTAATCATAGCCCCATCTGTAAGAACCATCTCTTTGCTTCCCCGGATACTGATGCGGCTTTTCCTGTATGGCAGAGGCTCGGCCTCACCAAAGTAAGGGGCCTTTACATTAATGATGTCTTTGGTAGCTTCAAAGAACTGTGTGATAAATTCAGCCTCCAAAAATCTCATCTGTTCCGATACTTCCAAGTTCGTAATTGGGTTAAGCTAAATAAGACCTCCCCTACTATCTCTCCCAACTCAGTAATTGACTGTAATTATTCTGGACACTTCTACCAGCCAGAGAGGCATTGTCTCAAAAATATACACTTTACTTTCCTGTCTTTCAGTGGCCTCTCTTGACAAGATTCAAAGAGAATGGGAGAATGAACTGGGTGCATGTATAGATGATCAGGTTTGGGATGGTACACTGACTCGAGTGAACGAGAGTACTTCCTGCTCCAGGCTTCATTTGATACAAGTTAAGGTTGTCCACCGCATTTATTTGACTAATTTCAATGTATCCCCATGTTTCTGATTCCTGTAACAGATGGCATATGTCACCCGCTAATATGAAACATGTTTTGGTCTTGTCCTTCTTTGCAACGTTATTGGTCAACTATTTTCAATCATCTATCACAGGCTCTAAATATGGTAGTGATACCTTGTGGCGAAATGGCCATTTTTGGGATAATCCCTGATCACCATATGAGGAGGGTAACAGTGGACAGCCTTGCCTTTGCTTCACTAGTATCACACAGACGAATCCTACTGGAATGGAAATCACCATCTACGCCCAAAACATCCCTGTGGCTCAAAGACTTTATGATGTTCTTTAACGTAGAAAAAATTAAATATAATTTGAGGGGATCTCCTAGCAAATTTGACTCTGCCTGGGGCTCCATGATTGACTACATAGCTCAATTAAAAACACTCCAGGACAAATGAACTATTTAACATATTGTTACTGTACATAATACTCATGGTTTAACAGATGAGAATGTAATTTCTTATTTTATTTCTGTTTTGTATTTAGTTTTGTTTCTTATTATTTTTGTTTCAGTATTTAAGTATGTATTTTCGTATGTATTGGTGGGATGTTGTCATTGGGGTGGGGAATGTGTGTGGGAGGGGGGGGGGGGGGATGGGGTGTGTGGGAGGGGGGGGGGGGGATGTTGTCATTGGGGTGGGGATGTGTGTGGGAGGGGGGGGGATGTGTGTGGGAGGGGGGGGTACGAAAATGAAATGCTGCTGTATACAGTACATCTCACTATGAAGATCATTCATTAAAAAAATATATATATTAAAAAAAACAAAACATTGTGAGTGACATGGACCCACTCAAAGCTTTCCGAACCTGCCCTTGAGTGAGTCAACAATGACACACACACACACACACACTTTCAGCTTTTCTAACTGAGTATAAACAAAAAACAACCAGTACAGTTATATTGGCTCAAATGCGTGAGTTGTTTTTTTTGCTTCCCTCTGGAAAATGAGGGGTAGGATCAGTACCATGTACGTACACACACACACACACACACACACACACACAGACACACACACACACACTTTCTTTCTGTGAAGCGCATTGTGTTGCCTTAGTGTATGAAATGCGCTGTATAAAAGTTGGGTTTGATGAGGTCTCTGAGCGGTTCAGAGGAGAAGAAAGGAATGAATGAGAAAGAGATAGGAATGAATAAAAGAACGGAAAGAGTGAAGAAAAGAAAGGAGTGAAAACAGTCCTACCTTGTCCCTGGCCAGCCCTGCACACAGCGTCTATACCAGACCCACACAGAGAGAGAGAGAGAGGGGGAGGGGGAGAGAGGGAGGGAGAGAGAGAGAGAGAGAGAGAGGGGGGGGGGGAGGGGAGAGAGAGAGAGACACAGAGAGAGAGAGAGAGAGAGAGAGAGGGGGGGGGGGGGAGAGAGAGGAGAGAGGGAGGGGGAGGGGGGAGAGAGA
>NC_140248.1:4091140-4101140 GCF_949987555.1 Borostomias antarcticus | reverse complement strand
ACTATTAATTAGTTCATTAGTACATTGATGGTAGTTGTGAAAAGGTGTGTTCTGCCATACTGAACCTGCCTTGTCTCCTTTAAGCCCAGACGGCCCCTGTCAGGAGAAAAGTGAAAGAATCCTGTCTTTTGGAGTAAGATGGCATCTAACAGACTCAGGTGAGCGTACAGTAGCCTCTCTATGTCCGTTCCCTGGGCCTGGCACGGCAGAGGTTCAGTGAGAAGGCTTTTCCCAGGTCCCAACACAGCTGGGGCCCTCTGCTCTGCTACTCTAGGGGCCTCACACTGATACTCCACGTCAGCTGTGTTAAGCCCTAAGTCGACCTTGCATTTCGAATAAACAGGCAGACGAATACTTACGGTAGAATATATTGGAAACGTATATGTTGCAGGGGAGGGCATTTCATTCATTCATTTTCATGCAATAATTCATTGTGACTCATTTCAAATATCATATCCTGGTGCATATAATAGGTATACTATACAAAGGACTGTGTGCTTTGACTGGCACACTGAAAATGTCATCCTGGAAGTTCCAGCCCACTGTAACCCCCAGGACTTAAACACGTCACATGATCGCAGGCGTGTCATATCCCAAAATGTCAAGTCAGGACACAACGAGAGAGACCTACCTGACTTCCCTTCAGACCAGGAGGACCCTGCAAACACAGACACGTCTTAAATGACGAGACGAAAACAAGGTGTGGTAAGAAAATCAACACATCAACACAGTGTAATGGATAAGAGGAGCGGGAATCTCGTCTATTGGGAAACCGTGGGATGGTTGCCAACGCGCTGCACTTACAGGCATTCCATCCATACCAAGGGGTCCCTAGAAGACAAGACCAAATAGGACATGATGCTTTTGTGGGAAAGCATGTGTGTGTGTGTGTGTGTGTGTGTGTGTGTGTGTGTGTGTGTGTGTGTGGGTGCGTGTGCGCACATGTGGCTCACAGTTTAGACTAACATCTCGGCTGTTTTGTTATAACTGGAAGAACTTCACAGACCTTCGCAAGTTTCGCTGTTGGCCAGTCAGCCTTAAAAATGCACGCTAGCTGCCAACACGCTGTATGCGCACACACACACATCCACACCACTTCTCACAGCACTACACACTGTCAAAAACACTACATCAATCTTCTGTCTCGCGGAAAAATTAACTTCTGATAGCACTAGACACTGCCAGAAACACTATGTCTGGAGAAAATTATAAATGTATTGGCACTAAGACCTTAATAATATCCATACATGGCAGATTGGGGCCACTGACAATGTCAGTTCCAGATCCAAAGACATAATTTACTGTATATTTAATTAATGTAATATGAGAGCTGTTCTCCTTGTATCCAGTAGATGGAGTGCTAATTCTGAAGATACTGAGTATGATGGAGGGTTCTTATTACATTATGGACATCATAGCCAACATTTAGTGGAGGGGACGTTGGAGAGGGGACATTTACCGGGTAACCAGCACGCCCAGATGCACCCTGTAGGGAATAAACAAAGACAAGGATTAGGGTTAAAATTAGGATGCATTTAAATAACTGTACCAACTAAGATTTCCAACCTTAATCTGTGATAGTGATAAAATACACAACCTTAATCTGTGATAGTGATAAAATACACAGCAATGATGGTGTGTTGTTGAACTAACTATAAATTGTTGGGAACAAACTATAAAGTCAGAACAGACTACCTGATTCTCCTCAAGAGTCCATTTCCTTATCTGGTTGAACGGCCAGTACCTCAACCTACCTCATGCCAGCCCACCACACCAAACACCCATGACCTTCACCCACTCAGTACCACACAAAACCACCCACGGCACTGAGATACTTACAGGGGATCCTGCAACAGAGAACAGACAGGGAGATAGACGTGTTAGAGATGGCCTGGTTTAGTTTGGCTTGGCCTGGTCTGCTGTGGTCTGCTCTGGCCTGGTCTGGCTTGGCCTGGTCTTCTCTGGCCTGGTCTGGCTTGGCCTGTCTGCTCTGGCCTGGTCTGGCTTGGTCTGGTCTGGTCTGGCTTGGCCTGGTCTTCTCTGACCTGGTCTGCTCTGGCCTGGTCTGGCTTGGTCTGGTCTGGTCTGGTCTGGTCTGGCTTGGCCTGGTCTTCTCTGACCTGGTCTGCTCTGGCCTGGTCTGGCTTGGCCTGGTCTGCTCTGGCCTGGTCTGCTCTGGCTTGGTCTGCTCTGGGGCCTCATTTATCAAAGAGCGTGTAAATTCTGGTGTAAAAGAGGGCGTACGACGAAAACGCGGAAAATGCACAATGTAGCGTACGACGAGAATATTTACACGCTTTTCGGATCTATCAAAAAGGTCGTATGCCCTTTTCTGCACGAGAAATCCGAGACCGGCGGAGAATAGAGTGTACGCGCACGCGCCCCGTGTTCCGCCCTCTCCACGCCCAAATCCAACCATATATGGTCAAAACTATGACGGCACAACGGGGATACCCCGGAAGGAACCGACATAATATAGCGTGGAGCAAAGGCAAGACAATTACGTTTATGGAAAAACGCGGAAAGAAGAGAAAGTTTTCGGAGACGGAGGTGCATGTGCTTGTTGGTGAGGTCCACGCGAGGAAAGAAAATCATCTTCGGAAGGTAAGCTATTTGTACGAGCCTACATTTGTCTGATCGCTCCTACAGTTTAGGTAGTCTAGTACTGTATTTCGTGCATCCTGTATGTGGCGTAGGCTACACGGACATGCTGTATTATGTGGCAGTGAGGAAAGCAAACATTCCACACATTCTGTGGTAGGCTATGATCGATTCAGGACCAAAAACAGGGAACGATAACACAGATGACCACTTCATAATGTTAGACCACATTATTAAGACTCTCATCTAAATCACCCGGTAAATCACACTTAAGCATTTATTTGGCTGTCAACAGAAAAACATATCAATTGAATATGGCTACACAATAAAATGTTTAATGCATAATCAAGTTAACAGACAAACTCAAAGAAAATGACTGAAATTGTTTCTCCAGACTCTGACGTGGGGTGGGACTCAGAGGAGGGGGAGTCTGCAGTGGTCCTTGACCTGACGGTCGTGCCCCCGCCGGTTGCAGCCTCTACATCCAGTGCCACGACCTCCAGTGCCTCCACCTCCAGCGCACCGGCCTCCACCTCCAGTGCCATCTCCAGCGCCTCCGTCTCCACCGCCCACGCCTCCACCTCCGGCTGCCAGCGTCCCTGCCTCAAGGGTCCCTGAGGGCTGGGCTTCCTATCAGACGCTGTGCTGGAGGCTCATGACCCTAGAGGCCCAGAGGGAAATGGCAGAAGGGATTGGGGCAGTTGTGGGGCAGTTGTTCAGCAGTTGGTGGAGGTCACCACACTACACCACCAGAGCCAACAGGACATCCTCACTGCACTTCATTCACTCACAAACGCACTCACACACCTCACACAGTCACCCACCAACAGACAATAAAATGGTAGAAATGTGAACCTTACTTGTTTGTGTCTTCATAGCTGGCGCATGACCTCAGTGTGGGCCCTTTGGCCCCGCTGGTAAACCTCATGACGGGGAGGGGGCTGAGGGCTTGGGTCCTCATTTTGTGGTGGGGTCTTGACTGGTTCTCATTCTTATCAGCTTTGAATATACATCTTGGCAAACATAACAGAATGATGTACAAGGAGGGGACAGATACCTAGTGAAAGTACTATTGGTTGCTAGTAAAAAGACAATAATGAGGGCTTGGTATAAGGTGGAACCCCCAACCAAGGAGCAGTGGTGGGTGTTGTGGAGGAGATTTATGAGATTTATTTATGCATTGAGGATGCAGGAAGGAAGGTTTGAAGGGAGATGGGAAAAAGGGATGGATTATAGAAGGAAGTGTGATGATACCACTAATATTACAATTGTCATATTTGAGTAAGAAAAAAAAGCTGCATGGATGGAAGTACCCATAAGCTGTTATTGTAAGTTTTTATGTTTTATTGTATTGTCGTTGTATGGATGGAAAATGCTAATAAAGATGAAAGTAAATAAGACAAAGAATATGTATCTTGGCTATGCATACACCAACAAGCCAGCCGTCACGCGCAGCGCCTGCCTCCAGTCTCGCCCCTACCCTGCTGTGCGCCAGGATGAATGAGTCATGCGTGGAGCCAGGCCACCGTGCCACTACACTTGTGAAGAGATTGTCGGCGTCACATATGATTTGGGTATTTATAGTGTGCACATTTTTGCGATTCACATAGACGTATTAATTCAATGATGGTGCCCTTATGTGGGTGCAGTCGCCATCGCCGTCACCTCTTTGGAGTTCTATCGAGTAGCGCCGGATTCATTTAGGCTCGCATTACGCACAGGAGGACTGTCATTTATATGCTTACCAAAGAGCAAACAGGTCCACATGATCACATATTAATGACAATCTAATTGGTCAATTATTGCCGTTTGATGGAGTGCCTGCATTAGGTGTGCGCATAGGTTAAGTTTGGGGAACAAATCCATATCGAACCATGAATGAGCCGGTTAGAGGACACGTCTAATCTTGCATTGCGATATATGTTTGTGCTGAATTGGCCTAGTAGCCTACATGATTGTGCGTTCATGAACTGTCGCTCTTATTCTCTCCGTCAAACATAGTAATTCACCGACGCACCACCTGCGTCGCCAGTTCCCCCTGTGTTCAAGAAGGGCGTAGAACACCGTGTAAATCGGTACGCCAACTGGAGAGGTGTCCTACAAAAGCGCGGAGAAAGGCGACTAAATTTTCGCCCTTACGGCTTGATAAATCGCAATGTGGGGGGGGCAAATGGCGTACGCCTGAACTCGCGAAAAAGACCGTGTAAAAGAAGGCGTACCTCAATGATAAATGAGGCCCCTGGTCTGGTCTGGTCTGGCTTGGCCTGGTCTGATCTGGCCTGCTCTGGCTTGGCCTGGTCTGGTCTGCTCTGGTGTAGTGTGGTCTGGGCTGGTCTGAGGTCAGCTGCGGTTGCTCTTCTGAGTCATTTTATAGCTGAAGCTGCTGGATGTTGATTGGCTGATGTAAACAACGACAGCCTGATGATGTGTCCCAGGTCACAACAAAGGCTGCATCTCAGCTCCTCACTCATTCTCAGCAGCTGTTGCCATAACAAAACTGCAGTTCCCATGATGCTTTGTTTGTGGCACTGTCATTACAATCAAGAGGCATGGTGATTTGATTACAGAAAGGCACTGTCCTCCTGACTTTGTATTCTAATTACCTGTGTGTGTGTGTGTGTGTGTGTGTGTGTGTGTGTGTGTGTGTACTCTTTCTCTCTCGCTCTCTCTCTCTCTCTCTCTCTGTCTCTCCATAGTGTTCAAGGCTCTCATTTAGCTCAAAGAGGTAAAGAGATCTCTTCCAGTCTGGTCCCTACTCTCTCTTCCTAGCGAGCTAGGGTCAGTAATTACTGGAGAGAATATGAGTGTTAGCCTCAAACAGCCGGCGGTTGATTTTCCTACCACTAGTACAACGCTCTGCTTCGTCCTGCATACCTCACCGACCTGGGTGACTCACTACCATGGACACTGACCGGTGGCGATGCTCTGAAGAGTTTTGCTATTGCTAAAGGAATGTGCCCAGCATGTGGAGGCATCCATAGAGAGTCTGTAGCAGCTTAGGGAGGACCCTGGCACCGGCCTGGGCTGTGTCAAACCTGCTCATGTAAACAGACCAGGAGGCACCCGCACGGGGAGGGAGAGGCATGACAAGTGAGAGAGAGATGGATGTTCAAGACCTTTCAAGATCTTTTATCACAGACGAGACAGAATTTACCCTCCTCTCTGTCATGGGGGGAGACACGGGAGAAAAGAAAGAGGGGGAGAGAGAGAGAGTGGGGAGGGGGGGACCGCAGAGAGGGAACCAGGGACCTGGGTCAGGTCAGTTTAGGATGGCTGACGCAGACCAGAAGTCTCACCTCAACCCTCCTCATCATGGGAGCAAAGACATCAGAACACAGAAAACAGCCTCTAGAACCTCCGTCCTCACAGTGTTTCACTCACTCAGCCTCTAGAACCTCCGTCCTCACAGCGTTTCACTCACTCAGCCTCTAGAACCTCCATCCTCACAGTGTTTCACTCACTCAGCCTCTAGAACCTCCATCCTCACAGCGTTTCACTCACTCAGCCTCTAGAACCTCCATCCTCACAGTGTTTCACTCACTCAGCCTCTAGAACCTCCATCCTCACAGTGTTTCACTCACTCAGCCTCTAGAACCTCCATCCTCACAGTGTTTCACTCACTCAGCCTCTAAAACCTCCATCCTCACAGTGTTTCATTCACTCAGCCTCTAGAACCTCCATCCTCACAGTGTTTCACTCACTCAGCCTCTAGAACCTCCATCCTCACAGCGTTTCACTCACTCAGCCTCTAGAACCTCCATCCTCACAGTGTTTCACTCACTCAGCCTCTAGAACCTCCATCCTCACAGTGTTTCACTCACTCAGCCTCTAGAACCTCCATCCTCACAGCGTTTCACTCACTCAGCCTCTAGAACCTCCATCCTCACAGTGTTTCACTCACTCAGCCTCTAGAACCTCCATCCTCACAGTGTTTCACTCACTCAGCCTCTAGAACCTCCACCCTCACAGTGTTTCACTCACTCAGCCTCTAGAACCTCCATCCTCACAGTGTTTCACTCACTCAGCCTCTAGAACCTCAATCCTCACAGTGTTTCACTCACTCAGCCTCTAGAACCTCCATCCTCACAGTGTTTCACTCACTCAGCCTCTAAAACCTCCATCCTCACAGTGTTTCACTCACTCAGCCTCTAGAACCTCCATCCTCACAGTGTTTCACTCACTCAGAGGAAAAGGGTCTAACAGAACTGAATAGAAGAGAAAAGGAGAACAGAGGAGGAGAAGAGAGACGTGCAGCGAAGAGAGGAGCAGGGAACAGATGTCAGGAGGAGGGAGGAGAACAGGAGTGAGGAGAACAGGAGTGAGGAGAACAGGAGAGAGGAGAACAGGAGGGAGGAGAACAGGAGAGAGGAGAACAGGAGGGAGGAGAACAGGAGAACAGGAGAGTGGAGAACAGGAGAACAGGAGTGAGGAGAACAGGAGGGAGGAGAACAGGAGAACAGGAGAGTGGAGAACAGGAGAACAGGAGTGAGGAGAACATGAGGGAGGAGAACAGGAGAACAGGAGTGAGGAGAACAGGAGAGTGGAGAACAGGAGGGAGGAGAACAGGAGGGAGGAGAACAGGAGTGAGGAGAACAGGAGTGAGGAGAACAGGAGGGAGGAGAACAGGAGAACAGGAGAACAGGAGTGAGGAGAACAGGTGAGTGGAGGAAGGAGAACGTGATAAGACCAGAGACAGATAAGTAGTGTGGACCGACTCCAGGCTTCTGACAGGGCGGACAAACCGTGACTAATGTTTAATTCTCTCCAGACCATCCCAGAGACCGCACACACGCACACACACACACACACACACACACACACACACACACACACACACACACACACACACACACACACACACACATACACACACACACACACACATACACGCACGCATGCAGGCTACAAAGACTTAGCGCCGGCGTCGCCCCCCCTTCCTGTCCAACAAAGACCACCGCTGTGCTCTTTACATGCTACTCTTCAGATTAGGGAAGAGGGCTCGCTCCTCCAGACTGAGTGGATATACAGCAGCACCCAGAGCACATATCTATATTTCACTGAAGGGCCTCGCACACCAGACCGCTACGACCCCGGCGGGCTGCAGCCTCGTCGATCCGCGTGCGGTGAATGCCATCCTTCTTGCTTTCACAACACTAGCTGATTTTGGCTGACGGTCTGCGTTCTAGGTTGTCCAGCGAGAGTATGTTAGAACCACATAACAGCGGCAGTAACCGTTCTAGCCTGTCGTTTTCATTCAGGAGGATGAAGCTGCAGGACTCTTTATTGTGAATGAAGTTGCGCTGCTCAGCCTACAGCAATGAAGTCATGCCCATCAGTCTGCTACAGACCACCTCCCCCACCTCCAGACCACCTTCCCCAGCTACAGACCACCTCCCCCACCTCCAGACCACCTTCCCCAGCTACAGACCACCTCCCCCACCTCCAGACCAACTCCCCCAGCTACCGACCACCTCCCCCAGCTAGAGACCACATCCAGACCACCTCCCCCAGCTACAGACCACCTCCCCCAGCTAGAGACCACCTCCAGATCACCTCCCCCAGCTAGAGACCACCTCCAGACCACCTCCCCCAGCTAGAGACCACCTCCAGACCACCTCCCCCAGCTACAGACCACCTCCACCAGCTACAGACCACCTCCCCCACCTCCAGACCACCTCCACCAGCTACAGACCACCTCCCCCAGCTAGAGACCACCTCCAGACCACCTCCCCCACCTCCCCAACTACAGACCACCTCCCCCGCTATAGACCACCTTCCCAGCTACAGACCACCTTAACAGCTATAGACCACCTCCACCAGCTACAGACCACTTCCCCCAACTACAGACCACCTCCCCAACTACAGAACACCTCCCCAGCTACAGACTACCTCCAGACCACCTCCCCCGCTGTAGACCACCTCCCCAGCTACAGACCACCTCCCCAGCTACAGACCACCTTCCCAGCTATAGACCACCTCCCCAACTACAGACCACCTCCTGTAGAGACCACCTCCAGACCACCTCCCCCAGCTAGAGACCACCTCCAGACCACCTCCCCCAGCTACAGACCACCTCCACCAGCTACAGACCACCTCCCCCACCTCCAGACCACCTCCACCAGCTACAGACCACCTCCCCCAGCTAGAGACCACCTCCAGACCACCTCCCCCACCTCCCCAACTACAGACCACCTCCCCCGCTATAGACCACCTTCCCAGCTACAGACCACCTTAACAGCTATAGACCACCTCCACCAGCTACAGACCACTTCCCCCAACTACAGACCACCTCCCCAACTACAGAACACCTCCCCAGCTACAGACTACCTCCAGACCACCTCCCCCGCTGTAGACCACCTCCCCAGCTACAGACCACCTCCCCAGCTACAGACCACCTTCCCAGCTATAGACCACCTCCCCAACTACAGACCACCTCCTGTAGCCACAGACCACCTCCCCCAACTACAGACCACCTCCCCAGCTACAGACCACCTCCTGTAGCTACAGACCACCTCCCCAGCTACAGACCACCTCCTGTAGCTACAGACCACCTCCCCAGCTACAGACCACCTCCTGTAGCCACAGTCCACCTCCCCAGCTACAGGTCTGCCCGTGCCTAGGAAGATGGGCGATGCAGATCTTATAATATGGGGATGTTTCTCTTGTGATTTACATGATGATCACCATGACCAAAAACCCCAAATATGCTGCACGTTTTACATTCAAGAGTTAGCCCGCCACACATCTGTTTACAATAACAAAGTTATTATCAAGGATATTGATTTAATTTATCATAAACAGCATTTCTAGAAATACATGCCCTGGGGTCAGGAAAATAAGAGTGAGGTTTGTTGATAAAGGATTTTAATCAGTGACATCAACTTTGGCGACATGCCAGCTAAGTCTCTCACAGAATCTGTGTTTTAATAGTCAACATACAGGATCCTTTTTGAGCCGTTTTCCCTGGATTTCAAATAGAGTTCTCAAAGTTGCGTCAACTCGAGGGTACACTTCGAAACTCCCTTGAAATCATTTACTTGATGTTACGCAAACTAACAAACGACCTGCTTGAGCTGGAAATAACCAATGTGCGCTGATGGGGAAGCGATGAGCTGGTGTGTTTGACAGCTAGAAGAGGGCTCGTAATGGGAAGACACGCCATACAATGTAAACACCATCACTCAAACTAAACACGGTGTGTCATGTTACTGACAAATGCCTGCGATAACAAGCTACTCACAGCCTGTTTTTTAATGGCGTGGTCGTGAACCTGCTCTCTTATCTTTGGGCTCACACACACACACACATGCAAAGTTCACACAGGCACACAACCCCACACAAACACAAGTGCACATACCCACACACACATACAGTGTACACACACACACACACACACACA
>NC_140248.1:4073640-4083640 GCF_949987555.1 Borostomias antarcticus | reverse complement strand
AGAGAGAGATTGAGAGAGAGAGAGAGTGAGAGAGAGAGGGAGAGTGAGAGAGAGAGAGTGAGAGAGAGAGAGAGACAGAGAGAGAGAGAGAGAGGGAGAGAGAGGGAGAGTGAGAGAGGGAGAGGGAGAGAGAGAGATTGAGAGAGAGAGAGAGAGAGAGAGTGAGAGAGAGAGAGAGAGAGAGGGAGAGTGAGAGAGTGAGAGAGAGAGAGAGAGAGAGAGGGAGAGTGACAGAGAGAGAGGGAGAGTGAAACTAAAGAGGGCTGGTAGGGCTCATCAGTGACGCCTTCATTCTCATAGACAGACCTGCTGATCAGAAACCCAGCTGAGCTGCCCAGCCCTGACCCAGACCCCCTAAAGGAAGTATCAATATCACACCCCGAGGCTGGGGGTCTGCAGGGAGGAAGTCCCCCCACCCTGGTTCTCGGGTTTGAGAGAGGCGAACCATCCTTGTTATGAATAAGAAGATGGGGGGTTAACATAGAGCATATAAAGGATTTCCTCTCTAACTAGGAACAGACATGTATTTCCCTCATAAATAGTTGTAGACGATAAAGAACCGGCTCCCCCGAGAGCAGAGCTGCCCCCTGCCTGCGGTGAGGACCGACGTTCCCGGCACTTCTCATTTATCGGTGAGGTACGGAAAAGATCATGTAGAATGAGTTAGGAGCTAGCCGGGATTCGAACCACCGATCCCCCGTATAAAAGATTCACGCTAACCTGCAAAGCCAAAGCCAAGGTGTGGCAGCAGTAGGCCAGCACAGACAGGGTTACTGATTATAGGCGCGTTGTCACCAAACAACCTCTATTAGGATGCCCCATATATGAAGCTCCATTCTATTCCACCAAGTGTACTTATTGATACTAGGGATGTTAACAGTTAACCGACTATCGATTAATTGCCGATAAGAATTTACTCAAGTAAGATTTGGTTACTCGATTAACTGCTTGTTAATGGAACTGAACTTTTTTTTTGAACGGACATTATCAACGGGAGTTGCATGAAATGTAATCATGATTTAGGGTCTGACTGCACATGAGGGCGCCACGCCATGTAGTGAAGGCTAATTGGGATGCTGGGAAATTTCAACAACACAGTGGAAGACAGAAAAATGAAGCGAGCAAAGCGCAGTCCAGCGCGGGACGTTCTTATCAATTAATCGACTATCGTTTGTTAAGGTTAACAGTTATCGATTAATGAAATTCCTTGAAATGTGCAACCCTAATTGATACAGATCTATGTCCAAGCTGATAGAACACTTGAAACTCAACTGACCGGAGCAGACCTTTTGAAACTCAACTGACCGGAGCAGACCTTTTAAAACTCAACTGACCGGAGCAGACCTTTTGAATGTGGTTTCTGAACTCTAAAGCACAAAGCCACTCAGGAAGCACTTGAGGTTGTTTTTTAAATTCGCACAGAAACGGACGTTTGAGATCATCTAACTTCCGTAGTTTGACGTATTTACAACGAAAACAAGCTATGAGGGTGGGACATAATGTTTAAAGGAATTTGATTGGAACAAGTGGACGAGTTTTAATTACTTTAGACAGATTCGATGGAAGGATAGCGTTGATTGACGGGTGGATGTTGTGAGATTATTGGCCTAAAATCTAAGGTACCTGTTGTCGTAATTGCACGTGACCTACCGTTTTCCAGGAAGTAAGAAATTATATACTTGATATAAGATTACAACAAAAGTAGAATTCTTTTTTTTTTTTTTGGCATACATCGTTGAATAGGTGAACACTATGACCAATTATGTGAACCAAAATGGGACAGAATGTTTTTTTCATTTCAGTGCGACTTTAATGTTCTTTATTGTGTCTTTATTCTGTAGAGAGAACGGTTGAGAGCTTTCAAAAATGGAGCCACTGACAGAACAAGCCAAGAAACGCCACAACTGCTAAAAGACTGAAATGACCTGAGATGTGAGTAGAAAGAGTCAGATCACCATCAACCATCTCCGCGTATCGCAAGGGTTTCCTCCCAAGAACCCAGTACGAAAAACATGCAGAACAGATGTTTCAGTCCGGTCCCTGACCAGGACTTGGACTGAGCACTTGGACTTGGTCCCCGGGCGCCACTGACGGGGCTGCCCACTGCTCCTGACTGCCCCCTGGAGGAAGACGGCTTGGATGTGAAAATGCAGAGGACAAATTCCACCTGAAGTTGCGTGTGTGTGTGCTGTGTCGCCACTCATGTGTGTGTACTTGTGTGTGCTGTGTTGCTAAATGAAAAGGAAGATTATACAAATAAGGTCAGAGGATCGTGTAGGTGTTTATTTAAATAATGTATGAGCTAAGTATGGTTGTTCTATAGATGCTACTGTGGGTTGTGCAACATTAGCAGGTGTGTCGTGAGATCTGTGATTCATAGCCTACTTGATCTACTGTAGCACACATGCGAGACAAACAGTTTGATAGACTGGACCCAAACAACTGAGGAAGGACTCTTTATTCATCACGGCATGCAGTGCACTTGACTCAACACACATGTAGTGCACTTGACTCAACACACATGTAGTGCACTTGACTCAACACACATGTAGTGTAACGTGTGACACAGCAAACACACACACATACACACACACATGCATTAGGGTCGCCGATGAAACGCTGCTCTTCTGCTCTTAACCCATCCGGTGTCTTTCCCCCAAGGGCTTCTGGGAGCCGGCGCTCCTGTCCGTCTTCATCAGGGATGGGCAGCGTCAGCCATTTGTTCTTCTGCATGTTTTTCGTGTGGGTTCTTATGGGCGAAACCCTTGCGAACACAGGGAGAATACAAACTCCACACAGAAAGGCCAGAGAGATATCCCACAGATACCCCACCTGGGTGGCTAGTAACTCCGGGGAGAACTCGCCCCCCAGTGCTGAAAGCGTCCTTGGCGGGAATCGAACCCTGGACCTTCTCGCTGTGAGGCGACAGAGCTAAGTACTGTGCCACCCGAGCATCACATCAGTATCATCATGGACCTTGCTTTGTGTACTGGTGCGCAGTCATGTTGGAACAGGAAGGGGCCATCCCCAAACTGTTCCAACAAGGGAGCAAGGAATTGTCCAGAATCACTTGTTATGCTGAAGCATTCAGAGTTCCTTTCACTGGAACTAAGGGGCCACGCCCAGCTCCTGAAAAATGGCCTCTTCCTGTTCCAACATGACTGCGCACCAGTACACAAAGCAAGGTCCATAAAGACATGGATGAGCGAGTTTGGTGTGGAAGAACTTGACTGGCCTGCACAGAGTCCTGACCTCAACCAGATAGAACACCTTTGGGATGAATTAGAGTGGAGACTGCAAGCCAGGCCTTCTCGTCCAACATCAGTGTCTGACCTCACAAATGCGCTTCTGGAAGAATGGTCAAAAATTCCCATAAACACACTCCTAAACCTTGTGGAAAGCCTTCCCAGAAGAGTTGAAGCTCTTATAGCTGCAAAGGGTGGGCCGACGTCATATTAAAGGACAATGCTCGTTTTTGACAACCTGGACCTTATTTACGACATATGATAAGACGTTTGACTCACCGAGATCACTTTGGTGTAGTTCGGAGGCATGTAGAAGAAATTTAAAATCCAGCGCGAGCCAGTATATCCATGTAATGTCGGTGGTCGGGGCACTTAGAATGCAGTTTCTAAAAATCTATTTTCTGCCGCGAAACGGTTGTTTTCATCAATCTGTCTTAATGAATCGCTAGTTGTGCTTACATAGAGCATAATCCTGTGGTGGTTTTTCACATGCCTCTGTAATATGATCTTTAGACGAAATAGCTTCCTCACTTGCTCCAGCACGCATGCACACAGCGTGCTGGAGCAACGATTGCGCGCTGTGCGAGGAAGCTATTTCGTTTCGAAAGACGTTTCTAAAGATCATATTACAGAGGCATGTGAAAAACCGTCACAGGATTATGCTCTCTGGACCAGGGTGTGTGTGGGACCAGAGTGTGTGTGGGACTTTCTCTGGACCAGGGGTGTGTGTGGGACTTTCTCTGGAGCAGGGGTGTGTGTGTGGGACTTTCTCTGGAGCAGGGTGTGTGTGTGGGACTTTCTCTGGACCAGGGGTGTGTGTGGGACTTTCTCTGGACCAGGGTGTGTGTGGGACTTTCTCTGGACCAGGGGTGTGTGTGGGACTTTCTCTGGACCAGGGTGTGTGTGGGACCAGGGTGTGTGTGGGACTTTCTCTGGACCAGGGTGTGTGTGGGACCAGGGTGTGTGTGGGACTTTCTCAGGAGCAGGGGTGTGTGTGGGACTTTCTCTGGACCAGGGGTGTGTGTGGGACTTTCTCTGGAGCAGGGGTGTGTGTGGGACTTTCTCTGGACCAGGGTGTGTGTTGGACTTTCTCTGGAGCAGGGTGTGTGTGTGGGACTTTCTCTGGAGCAGGGGTGTGTGTGTGGGACTTTCT
Source organism: Borostomias antarcticus (assembly GCF_949987555.1). Classification (NCBI taxonomy): domain Eukaryota; kingdom Metazoa; phylum Chordata; class Actinopteri; order Stomiiformes; family Stomiidae; genus Borostomias; species Borostomias antarcticus. The sequence continues at coordinate 4,079,242 of NC_140248.1, read as the reverse complement.
CTGGAGCAGGGGTGTGTGTGGGACTTTCTCTGGAGCAGGGGTGTGTGTGTGGGACTTTCTCTGGAGCAGGGGTGTGTGTGTGGGACTTTCTCTGGAGCAGGGTGTGTGTGGGACTTTCTCTGGAGCAGGGGTGTGTGTGTGGGACTTTCTCTGGAGCAGGGGTGTGTGTGGGACTTTCTCTGGAGCAGGGTGTGTGTGGGACTTTCTCTGGAGCAGGGGTGTGTGTGAGTGTGGGCTCTGGGGTTAAAGGGACGTCAATGTGTCCCTTGAGTCACTCATGGTCCATTAGACCCCTCTGCTGGTGGGTTTACACCCAGCTATCCTTTTAAGGTTCGCACAAATGCTTCATGATATCCATCCCATAATGCTTCATGATATCCATCCCATAATGCTTCATGATAGCCATCCCATAATGCTTCATGATATCCATCCCATAATGCTTCATGATATCCATCCCCCCTATGGAGTTCTTCATCCATCATCTGATTTGGTAAACTCTGAAGGACTAGCAGCACGTTATACAGAGGAATAGTCAACCATATTAAAGGAGTAGTGGCAGTGTGTGTGTGTGTGTGTGTGTGTGTGTGTGTGTGTGTGTGTGTGTGTGTGTGTGTGTGTGTGTGCCACTAAGCATTGACAAGGAGCATGTTAGTCTCTCAACACAAGTCATAACCCCTTAATGTGACTTTTAATGGAAATCCGGACAAACAGGTTTGAGGAACCTGTTCAAAAGCAGAGTAGACCAGATAGTAGATCAGAGAGTAGATCAGAGAGTAGATCAGATAGTAGATCAGAGAGTAGATCAATGAGTAGACCAGATAGTAGACCAGATAGTAGATCAGAGAGTAGATCAGATAGTAGATCAGAGAGTAGACCAGATAGTAGATCAGAGAGTAGAGCAGATAGTAGATCAGAGAGTAGATCAGATAGTAGACCAGATAGTAGAGCAGATAGTAGATCAGAGAGTAGATCAGATAGTAGACCAGAGAGTAGAGCAGAGAGTAGACCCGATAGTAGAGCAGATAGTAGACCAGATAGTAGACCAGATAGTAGAGCAGAGAGTAGATCAGATAGTAGATCAGAGAGTAGACCAGATAGTAGATCAGAGAGTAGACCAGATAGTAGATCAGAGAGTAGATCAGATAGTAGAGCAGATAGTAGACCAGATAGTAGACCAGGGCTGCGTTCCGAATCGCCTACTACCCTACTATATAGTATGCCAAAACAGAATGTAGTATGTCCCAAGATACTTTCTAAGGGCAGCTGTAGTAGGTACTGGTAGTAAGAAGTAGAAGTATGCGATTCGGAACGCAGCCCAGATAGTAGAGCAGAGAGTAGACCAGATAGTAGAGCAGAGAGTAGATCAGATAGTAGATCAGAGAGTAGACCAGATAGTAGATCAGAGAGTAGACCAGATAGTAGATCAGAGAGTAGATCAGATAGTAGATCAGATAGTAGATCAGATAGTAGACCCGGGCTGCGTTCCGAATCGCCTACTACCCTACTATATAGTATGCCAAAACAGAATGTAGTATGTCCCAATACATAGTATGCCACATGCAGTATGGCAAAAGTACCAGGATGACCTACTACATCCGGTCGTATTTAGCAGTATGCACGCCAGCAGGCTTTTCTGGCTATTCTGACCCACAATCCTTTGCGCAGCGGTAATGTGCGTTACATGCGCGAGTTGACAGCTGTAGACGAATGTCGCGTTATGGACAGCGACGGATGTGGACTAATTTCAAGGCGCAATGTTATGACAAGGTAGTATGTCCCAATTGGATGCCTACTGCTTGCAAAGTACGTACTTTCTAAGGGCAGCTGTAGTAGGTACTGGTAGTAAGAAGTAGAAGTATGCGATTCGGAACGCAGCCCAGATAGTAGATCAGAGAGTAGATCAGATAGTAGATCAGAGAGTAGACCAGATAGTAGATCAGAGAGTAGACCAGATAGTAGAGCAGATAGTAGATCAGAGAGTAGATCAGATAGTAGATCAGAGAGTAGAGCAGAGAGTAGATCAGAGAGTAGACCAGATAGTAGATCAGAGAGTAGATCAGAGAGTAGATCAGAGAGTAGACCAGATAGTAGAGCAGATAGTAGATCAGAGAGTAGATCAGAGAGTAGACCAGATAGTAGATCAGATAGTAGATCAGAGAGTAGACCAGATAGTAGATCAGATAGTAGATCAGATAGTAGATCAGAGAGTAGAGCAGATAGTAGATCAGAGAGTAGACCAGATAGTAGATCAGAGAGTAGACCAGATAGTAGATCAGATAGTAGATCAGAGAGTAGATCAGATAGTAGACCAGATAGTAGACCAGATAGTAGATCTATAGCTGAATCCCAATCTGAGTGCGCACACCGCACTTGCGGCCCCTCGCACTTGTGGCCTGAGGCCTGAGCACTTAATTGACGTCAGCTGGAAGGGCCAGAGGGTGCAGGGCCGTGAATTAAATGGGACAGCACTTGGCAGTTTCGCTCAATGCCCCTCCCACTTCGTTTTCATTGGCTGCCGCGTTCCTCCGACGCAGAGGCTGCTCTGACGCTCCCTTCAGCTCGGCAAATTGACCGATTGACGTCTGTTTTAATTTAATAATAATTAAAAAATAAGGTTGGGTGGGATATGTTTGCAGCATGTGGATTTCAAGGTAAATGTTGTGTTTTCTGCAAATGTCATCATTTATGTGTGATGCACTCGAATCATGACTCGGATGCACTCAAGCACTGTGTCACATGAGACGCGGTGGGCTGTGGGTATTTTCTGCTCCTAAGTCCGTGAAATTGCGGACTTTCGGTAAGTGCGGTTAAAGTGCGCAAAATGGCGGCGTGGCGCACTTGTGGACCTAGCAATTCCGTTTTGGAACTACCCTGAGCCCTTGTGGACTTAGCGGGAACGCGCATGTAAGGGCACAAGGCCGCGAGTGCTCTGCACTTTCGCCTAAGTGCGCGATTTGGGATTCAGCTAGAGAGTAGATCAGAGAGTAGACCAGATAGTAGATCAGAGAGTAGATCAGAGAGTAGATCAGATAGTAGACCAGATAGTAGATCAGAGAGTAGATCAGATAGTAGATCAAAAGCTGAATCCCAAATCGTGCACTTAGGCGAAAGTGCAGAGCACTCGCTGCCTTGTGGCCTTACATGTGCGTTCCCGCTAAGTCCACAAGGGCTCAGGGTCCCAAAACGGAATTGCTAGGTCCACAAGTGCGCCACTGCCGCCATTTTGCGCACTTTAACCGCACTTACCAAAAGTCCGCAATTTCGCGGAATTAGGAGCAGAAAATACCCACAGCCCACCGCGTCTCATGTGACAGTGCTTGAGTGCATCCGAGTCATGATCCGAGTGCATCACACATAAATGATGACATTTGCAGATAACACAACATTTATCTTGAAATCCACATGCTGCAAACATATCCCACCCAACATAATTTTTTAATTATTATTAAATTAAAACAGAGGTCAATCGGTCAATTTGCAGAGTCGAGCGGAGAGCTGAGGGGAGCGTCAGAGCAGCCTCTGCGTCGGAGGGACGCGGCAGCCAATGAAAACGAAGTGGGAGGGGCATTGAGCTAAACTGGCTTGGGAATCGTTGGCACGCCGCTGGAAGTGCTGTCCCATTTAATTCACGGCCCTGCACCCTCTGGCCCTTCCAGCTGACGTCAATTAAGTGCTCAGGCCTCAGGCCGCAAGTGCGAGAGGCCGCAAGTGCGGTTTGCGCACTCAGATTGGGATTCAGCTAGAGAGTAGACCAGATAGTAGACCAGAGAGTAGACCAGATAGTAGATCAGAGAGTAGACCAGATAGTAGATCAAAGAGTAGATCAGAGAGTAGATCAGAGAGTAGACCAGATAGTAGATCAGAGAGTAGACCAGATAGTAGACCAGAGAGTAGACCAGATAGTAGATCAGAGAGTAGACCAGATAGTAGATCAGAGAGTAGAGCAGATAGATCAGCAGCTCCACTCCAGTATTCACACTCTAGAAGGCTCTACCGCTGGAGGCTGAACAGCTGACTCGGCTGTTATGATCATGGAATGTTTTGATAACTTAAATAATTGTGATCTGCGTCTCATCTCATAATGAGAAATTTTAGATGATCCTGTTTTTAGATGTTCCTGTTTTTCTATAACCACGAGAACAAGAACCAACGGGAACAAAAAAAATGAAAACAGGAAATTAAAAGTCTAACTGCATTACAGACTTATCTTTCTATTTATTTGTATTTATTACAACAGCTATTATGGTATTTACTTTATGATCCCATGGTCATTGTCACAGTCACAGGATTACTATGCCAGCCCAACAGTTGACATTAACATCCGACCATTGGAGAACAAGAGAATTACACAAACAGACGGAGAGACGATGCGAACAGATGGGATCTGTTTGCTCCAGTCACACATGATCAGAACCGCCCGTAAGACGGGCCACCGCAGCCGGCCCGGCCCGCTGTCGTACCGGGTCTGTGTTAGATCTGGGGATTGTTAGAACGGACAGCTCTGGCATGAAGAACAGAGTTCTAGACAGCTTTTTATTGTTGGGTTTGAACACAGCGGGAATGTTCCGGGTCGTTCCTCTGGGTTCTGCCGCCGCGTCTGCAGAATGTTCTCTAGGATTCCTGAGATTCCAAACTCGTACGCAGGAGAACAATGCCCGGGTTTGGGAAGGATGGGGACTCTTGGCCTAATGACTCGGTGGACACTGGCGCACGCTCGGATCCTGGCACTCTGCCAAGCTGTCATGGTCACGGTCATCCCTGGAGGAAGACCTCCATACAGAAACCATGGCCAACCTACAGTACCCCCCACCCCCCCCCCGCCCCCCCCCCCACACACACACACACACACACACACACACACACGCACGTCAGTTCAACAGTGAGATAAGTTCAGGGGAGAGTCCAGGTCATGAGTGGTTGGAGGGGTATGGACCCACACTTTTGCGAGGAGGTAGGCAGGTCGCCCTGTTTCAGACCCGTGAACAAGAACGACTTCCTCTTGGTTTTGAGAGCAGGGGGTCGGGGGTTCGATCCCCTCCGCCCGCACCGACCTGACCGCCGGGGAGAGACGTCTCTCTGACCACCGCTGTCAAACACACCGCCGGGAAAACGACTGGCTGGCCTGCCGACCCACACAGGCAGCTGGCTTTGTTTACACATGTGACCTTTAACCCCCGACTCTTCCAAGTGTTAGTTACTCCTCCCATCTGTCCGGGAGGCGGAGCTCCACTGCCAGACCTCCACGAGGACGAGCGTCCAGCTCAACCAGGTCAGTCGTCCTGGTTTTACAACAGTTTGGTGGATTAAGGAAGAAAGCGGAACTGCTGCGTCACACGTAAGTGAGAGACAGTTGGCAGATTATCAGCCTAAACAACCTCCCACTTGGTATTTCATCTGTGCCCAATTCCATTCATGTGGAACATGAAGTGATTTAGCCTTTTTCGTATTTGCAGAGTTTTTGAAGTTGCGTAATGAATGAAACCTGTGGGGACAGGCTGGGCTTGATCCACAGAGAACAACTGAAGCAGGACCAAGGCGGAGAGAGGGAGAGAGAGAGAGACAGGGAGAGAGAGGGAGAGAAAGAGGGAGAGAGAGAGAGGGA
>NC_140248.1:4066140-4068640 GCF_949987555.1 Borostomias antarcticus | reverse complement strand
ACACACACACTCACACAGCGCCTCCCCTCCGAGCCAACCCCCAGTCATTATAACCCTATCAGAGAGAGAGGAAATGCTTGGTCTCTCTCCTCCTAGCCCAGGCTTGGTCTCTCTCCTCCTAGCCCAGGCGTGGTCTCTCTCCTCCTAGCCCAGGCGTGGTCTCTCTCCTCCTAGCCCAGGCTTGTTCTCTCTCCTCCTAGCCCAGGCTTGGTCTCTCTCCTCCTAGCCCAGGCTTGGTCTCTCTCCTCCTAGCCCAGGCTTGGTCTCTCTCCTCCTAGCCCAGGCTTGGTCTCTCTCCTCCTAGCCCAGGCTTGGTCTCTCTCCTCCTAGCCCAGGCTTGGTCTCTCTCCTCCTAGCCCAGGCTTGGTCTCTCTCCTCCTAGCCCGGTGCTACAGCGCTGCTCTATTACAACCAGTTAGCCTTCATCTGCCATCATTAACCAGCGCCTCACATGGCTAGAACACTCTGCAGCTGCGCTCGGGCACAAATATCCCTCCTCTCTCCTGAGTTAAGGAACTGGGAATATAAACAGTCATTAATCACCAGCTCGCGGTGCCCCGCAGACATAATCCTGTGTGTTCGGAGGAGGAGTGTGTGTTGGGAGAGTGTGTGTTGGTACGGAGGAGTGTGTGTTGGGAGGGTGTGTGTTGGTATGGAGGAGTGTGTGTTGGGAGGGTGTGTGTTGGTACGGAGGAGTGTGTGTTGGGAGGGTGTGTGTTGGTATGGAGGAGTGTGTGTTGGGAGGGTGTGTGTTCGTCGGAGGAGTGTGTGTTGGGAGAGTGTGTGTTGGTACGGAGGAGTGTGTGTTGGGAGGGTGTGTGTTGGTACGGAGGAGTGTGTGTTGGGAGGGTGTGTGTTGGTACGGAGGAGTGTGTTGGGAGAGTGTATGTTGGTACGGAGGAGTGTGTGTTGGGAGGGTGTGTGTTGGTACGGAGGAGTGTGTTGGGAGAGTGTGTGTTGGTACGGAGGAGTGTGTTGGGAGAGTGTGTGTTGGTACGGAGGAGTGTGTGTTGGGAGGGTGTGTGTTGGTACGGAGGAGTGTGTTGGGAGAGTGTGTGTTGGTACGGAGGAGTGTGTGTTGGGAGAGTGTGTGTTGGTACGGAGGAGTGTGTGTTGGGAGGGTGTGTGTTGGTACGGGACAGGGCATGTACAGGCTACAGACTGCTGGCGTAGTGCAGCTCTGGATGGTCTTGTGTATTCGCTGTGTTCTCACCTGACTGATCCAGTGGCGGTTCTGTTTTGTTCACCAGTTGCTTGTCATTCATGTCTCTTGCACTCTTTACCGTTACACTGAGGTATAAAACAGTTAAAACGGTGGCGAGTGAAATAGGCTGTAGATGAAGTCAAAAATAAACAACAGACGATTTCAGATCAACCTTCTATGTAATATGTCCTATGTAAAATATAGGAACCTGGTCTGTGTGAAGAATTAGGGAAATGGATGCCCTTTAGTGTTATAGAGGCTAAATAATCACTTGCTCTTTCCCCTTTTCCCTGGCTATACCGCAGACAGACAGCCCTGCTCCTGAGCTACGGCTAATTTCATTGGCCCGTGCAAAGTTCCACTACCCCCTGAGGCATTAAACAATCCATTAAAGAGCTTTATGATATCTAGCCACAAACATTAGACTAACCAAAAGCAGGTGTTGGTTTACTGACCGTTTCATATCTAGATATTCTTAATGACGCCAGAGGCATTTTTTTGTGGGGGGGGGGGTTACTGGAAATAGTCTGGTCCAAACCTGATAACTTTTATATACAGACCGAGAACCTATTTTCTCCCCAAAACGGAAAGTAAGGGTTCCAAGGTTAAGAATTTACATGCTTTTTTTAAGACTCATTTTTAAAAGATTTATGTTTTAAACAATATGGCTACAATAACCATATAAAATACAATTACCTGAGCTAAATTATTGCCCCAAAACTGAAAGAAAAGTATCTAAAGCCATAAGGTTGGACTTTTTATGCAGACGCTCTGCAGAGCCTATAGCGGCTGGCTCTAATAGACAGCAGGTGCGTCACCCACACCACCAACATGCAGTCAGGAAATGAGACACAAATAGGCTTTTAAAATGACTATTAATTGAATGGTCCTGGTTGAGGGTTTATTTAAAGCCAGAACTGCCACTAAATGGTACATTATGTTTGTTTAATTGGGGCAGTAATCGTTTCATGATAGATGAAAGCACCCAAATATGTGGATAACTGGTAGGGTCTGTTGATACAGTATGCTGACATACAGACAGGCTGACATACAGACAGGCAGGCAGACAGACAGACAGACAGATAGACAGACAGACAGACAGACAGACAGACAGACAGACAGACAGACAGACAGAGAGAGAGAGAGACAGACAGACAGAGAGACAGAGAGACAGACAGACAGACAGAGAGAGAGAGAGACAGACAGACAGAGAGACAGAGAGACAGGCAGACAGAGAGAGACACACAGACAAGCAGACAGACAGACAGACAGACAGACAGACAGACAGACAGACAG
>NC_140248.1:4038640-4061140 GCF_949987555.1 Borostomias antarcticus | reverse complement strand
GGTGAAGGAGTGGTCTGAGAGTGAGGTGAAGGAGTGGTCTGGGAGGGAGGTGAAGGAGTGGTCTGAGAGTGAGGTGAAGGAGTGGTCTGAGAGGGAGGTGAAGGAGTGGTCTGAGAGTGAGGTGAAGGAGTGGTCTGAGAGTGAGGTGAAGGAGTGGTCTGAGAGTGAGGTGAAGGAGTGGTCTGAGAGTGAGGTGAAGGAGTGGTCTGAGAGGGAGGTGAAGGAGTGGTCTGAGAGTGAGGTGAAGGAGTGGTCTGGGAGGGAGGTGAAGGAGTGGTCTGAGAGTGAGGTGAAGGAGTGGTCTGAGAGTGAGGTGAAGGAGTGGTCTGAGAGGGAGGTGAAGGAGTGGTCTGAGAGTGAGGTGAAGGAGTGGTCTGAGAGTGAGGTGAAGGAGTGGTCTGAGAGGGAGGTGAAGGAGTGGTCTGGGAGTGAGGTGAAGGAGTGGTCTGAGAGTGAGGGGAAGGAGTGGTCTGAGAGGGAGGTTAAGGAGTGGTCTGAGAGTGAGGTGAAGGAGTGGTCTGAGAGTGAGGTGAAGGAGTGGTCTGAGAGTGAGGTGAAGGAGTGGTCTGAGAGTGAGGTGAAGGAGTGGTCTGGGAGTGAGGTGAAGGAGTGGTCTGAGAGTGAGGTGAAGGAGTGGTCTGAGAGTGAGGTGAAGGAGTGGTCTGGGAGTGAGGTGAAGGAGTGGTCTGAGAGTGAGGTGAGCTGCTAATGGCCTTTTCTTTGCACACACTGACAACCCAGACCATTAACACACAGATGTCAGAGCACAGAGGGATGCCGCCTTCACAAGTGACCTTGAAACAGCGCTGCTGTTGTTGCTGGGTGGAGATGAAGAGTGTCTGAGTTGATGGATGAGAACAAGAAAGGATGATTTTCAAAAGGGGATAGACTCCATCAACATAATGGAGAATAACAGCTGGCAAGTACCAACACATTGGAATGGACAGACCAGCACAAATACAAGCACGCACGCACACACTCACACACTCACACACTCACACACACACACACACACACACACACATGTAAAGTGAAACACAATACTGTTCCTCACAAGCGAGGATCGTCTCAGAGACAGCTTGGTATCTCAGTGGAACTAGCAAGGAAAGTCCTCCATGCCACCAAGACGGACGTGCGAGCACGGTGTGATTTGAGAGGCTTCTCCCCTCTCTCTCTCTCTCTCTCTCTCTCTCTCTCCCAACATCCACCACTCCTTCACCTCCCATCCCGGATAATTAAACTCAACGTGCTATAATGGTTACCATACCCCACTTCCCACTGAGAGCTAGAGGCCTCACGTTTATTCATGGAATTGTGAAATCCTGAGGGAGGAGGGAGGGGGTGGAGAGGGGGAGAGGAGAGGGGGAGGGGGAGAGGGGGAGAGGAGAGGGGGAGAGGAGAGGGGGAGGTGGAGAGGAAGGCGGGAGGGGGAGAGGAGAGGGGGAGGTGGAGAGGAGAGCAGGAGGGGGAGAGGAGAGGGGGAGAGGAGAGCGGGAGGGGGAGAGGAGGGGGGGGAGCGGGAGGTGGAGAGGAGAAGGGGAGGAGGAGGAGAGTAGAGAGGGTAGAAGAGGGAGAGAGAAGGAACGCTAGCCAACATGCCCTCCCACCGTCCAAGGACAGATGCTTCTAATAAACTGTTACAGGACCAAACTTTTATTGTTTCTTTGCTCGTGTTTTGAGGCAAATATGTACAGACCGGTTATTTCAACAAACATTGAGAATCAGTCTCCATTTCCTTTTTGTACACAAGATGTTTGTGGAATACACAGACATACTGGACTGGACTGGACTGGACTGGACTGGACTGGACTGGACTGGACTGGACTGGACTGGACTGGACTGGACTAGACTGCATGTCTGCACTTACAAGCAGAGCCATTGCTGCGTTTAACAAGGCTCAAAGTACTCAAGTCAATTACATTTTTGCTGCTCAAAGAATTTTTGTTGCATTCTCCCTTTCTCCTGCTATCTATGTGTTGTCATTCCTACTATGTTGTCATTCCTACTGGAGGAGTGATTTCTTGGGGGTTTAGCGTTTCTCATGTTGTGGTGAAAAGTATGCAGGGTTAAGGAGATGAACCAAATCTTCTGTAGTGTACGGGAAGCACATACTAACACATATATGTCAATGTCAATTCATACAAATCAATGTAGCACATAGTGTTTTACATAAAAGGAGAAGGATAAAAACATATCATATAAACACAGTGATACACACACACACACACACACACACACACGTAAGCACACACATCTCTGAGGCTTGTCTGCTCTGCTCGGTCGCCCGCTGCCAGATTGTTTACGTCCCAGAAGCCCTGAGGCAGGTCACCCAGCTTCACGCCACCACATGGCTCTGATACGTCGTCTACACAGAAGCAAACGTGCTTCGGTAATTATAACGGCATTATGAACGGTACGTGTTATTATACAGATTTTAAAGGGGCACTCCAAGATATTGGCTTATTTATGCACTTACTGGGAGCGAGGTAAGCCATTTGGTTCACAAGCACTTTTTGTTACATATTTTTGCAATTCTCTTTCGACCCTGACAGCAAACAATAATACAATTATCTGCCACAAAAATTCAATTAATCCATAAAGTCTCAGGACTGTAATAAGTCCAGTCAATCATTTTGAGGTACCACTTTGAAATGATTGGATGGCCTACCTGCCTGTCAACCCGCCTACCTGCCTAGTAGCGAGGGTCATAAGTTTCCCCCCAGTTTGGAGCAGTAGCGTTGGAGGGAGGCCTGAAGGGAGGGGCAGGGATTTGGTCGGTTGCATTTTTCAAAATCTAGCTCACTCTTAATGGTTTCTCCAAAGTCGCCTACCCTACCTTTAAGTCTTTAAGAGTGTTTTACGTAACGTTTTACGTTTACTGTCAGAGACTGGAGAAATACTGCATAGGGAGAGTTCAGAAGTTACAGATGTTAGCTGATGTCATAATGACCAGGGGGGGAGGCGTCTAGTACATTAAACATTCAACTCTCGCAGGTTGCAACTGGAAAGCACTCAGCCTCCTGGTGCCAGCCAGCCCCTGCCTGGATCTACGGGCAGTAAATACATATGAGGCATGAACTAAATAATTACTCAGAGCAGCGACACATGATGGGTGTTTGAGCAGGCAGAGTGATTTGTTCTGGTGCTTACTGCACCACAGAGGGCTGCTGAGGGAGTGACCCGTCTGATCCCACCCCCTGGAGCTCCGCTCGGCTCTGCTGACAGAACGTCCTCACCTCTCTGACTGAACACAATGGAGATGCTTAACCAGAGGCAGGCGGGGTCCCGCGGCTCCTCCAGGTGAAGGAGGAAATCCCAGGGTGGAGAGAGCAGGGAGAGGGGCTCAGGGGACCACCTGCAGCGTTCGGGTGGTGTGGGGATCCCCCCCCCCCCCACCCACCCTCACGTGCACAGCGCTGGCCTCCGCTCGTACCAGCAGCTCAGAGGAACAGAGTTAGCTGGATGAACCTGCTTGTGCTGGTAGGCTGGAGGAAACGAATACTAACATATGAATTGGAATAAACTGTCCCTTTTTAACAGGCAAACTACTGTGCGTGGAGATGCAGGGCAGAGTCTGCTGTCACTGACAATCACACACTGGGAACATGGATGGATCCTCCATCTTCTGCTCTTTTCTATCAACACCCTCAACATTCTGGTTTGAATGTTTATTCACAGTTATAATTGCTACTTTTTGCTGCGTGCAATGTTCTCTTTTTTGGTTTTTGTTTCTTGTTTTAATGTGTTTTTGGATTGCATATTTTATGTTTGATTTTAACTTATTACTGTGAAGCACTGTGCATTCGTGCTGTGAAGAGCGCTGTATAAATAAAGTTTATTTACTTACTTACACAACACACAGCGCCAACTATCCTATAACGGTCAAACAGGCTCATTGAAAGGAGAGTCTTCTATTCCCTAAAACGTCCTGGGTGCTGGATTGAGGGAGGGTGGATACATGCTCCTGTGGTTGCCATGCCGATCATCAGATCCTCCTTACGGAGCTTTAAGACGACTGAGATTAACTGTAACGAGGTTCCAGTCTAGAACTGCTACGGCTCGACCTTCAAACAGGCTTGGGGGGAGGACCTTCCCCCAGCCCCTATCTCTGGCCATCAGTTAGCCGTGACCAGGAATCCATTCAGCACAACCACCTGTTGCCTGTCAACGGGTACGCTGGAAAACCAGGTGCTAAATAGAGGAGGTATATTTTGGGGTCTTCACAGCAGGGGACCAAATGCAGATACGGTATATCACTGTGGAATCATTCTTGGAGTGTAGGTACAGCTAATGCTTCCCAGCATCCCTGTGGCACGTACGAGCACTTATTCTGTCGTATACCTGTCAGTTCATCTCTGTCAAAACACAGCAAACAATAAGAAATACGAGGCAGAGGGGGGGGGGGGGGGGCGGGCGTAGAAATTCAGGCGCCTGTTTGGCCGTTTTCATTCAGAAGGAGGTTATAAATTTTTCATGCTGTGCGCTCGAGGAGGTGCAGTAAATCCCTGGTTCTGTGGATGTGAAGGGCCCGGTGTTCTCCTCATAACTACCACATGTGGGATGTGAGAGGGGCGGCTTCTCACTGTATCAACTCTACGATCAGGACCCTTCCCCTGGGCCCGAGGGGGTGTTCCTCAGGCCTGGCTGTCCTGTCTGTCCCCTGGGCCCGAAGGGGTGTTCCTCAGGCCTGCCTGTCCCCTGGGCCAGAGGGGTGTTCCTCAGGCCTGCCTGTCCCTCTCCTGTCTGTCCCCTGGGCCCGAGGGGGTGTTCCTCAGGCCTGCCTGTCCCTCTCCTGTCTGTCCCCTGGGCCCGAGGGGGTGTTCCTCAGGCCTGCCTGTCCCTCTCCTGTCTGTCCCCTGGGCCCGAGGGGGTGTTCCTCAGGCCTGCCTGTCCCCTGGGCCCGAGGGGGTGTTCCTCAGGCCTGCCTGTCCCCTGGGCCAGAGGGGGTGTTCCTCAGGCCTGCCTGTCCCCTGGGCCAGAGGGGTGTTCCTCAGGCCTGCCTGTCCCTCTCCTGTCTGTCCCCTGGGCCCGAAGGGGTGTTCCTCAGGCCTGCCTGTCCCCTGGGCCAGAGGAGTGTTCCTCAGGCCTGTCTGTCCTGTCTGTCTCCACACAGGACAACACGCATGACCACCGGGCTGCTCTGGGACTACCAGAGACAGGAGTATTGTAGATACTTGCGGTCGGAGAGCGTTTTTACCGATGGTCGAATCAAGCTGCGGGGAAGACCGGTGTTCCGGCCTCCTGACCGAGGATTCCTCTGTGACTCCCCCCCCCCCCCGGCCGCGGGTCAGCACAGCTCAGGGCCGACTGGGGAACGCTGGTTATCACCAGGACACACGGGGGAGGAAGTGTCTCACCACAGACGACTGGACGACAAACATCTACCAAATGTCTCTGCTGTGTCCGTTGATAAGGGCCTTGTCAATATCACTGGCTTGTCGGTGTGGACATGGTCTGGCTGTGGTCCCTCGGCAGTATTGCCTCCACCCCCCCCCCCCCCCCCCCCCCCCCCCTCGCCCCGTGCTGGGCTCGATCCCGGGTCCGCTGACTCACAAACATGCGTGACCACCTCTCATAAACACAGCCTCAGACAGATACCACAGAAAAGTGATTTGAAGCCACAGGTGGGTGGGTGGTATTTATACTGAGCCTACCCAATCACGTTTTCTGGGGGTTGCTCCTACCTGCCAAAAATGGCATCAATACCAGAGTGGGAGGAGCCACCATACAGAGAACAAGACTTACCTGGGGGACAGGTGCACTCTGGGAAGACCTCCCTCGCCAGACGCAGTTTGGGCAGCACCAGGTTCAGCCTCTGCCACGGAACAAGAGAGGCGGCTTTATTGTGAGATATGGGGTGAAACGTTTCCTACTAATATTTGGGTTAGCCAATCAATTAATCGCATGTGGCATGAGTAGGCTATGCAAGGTACCCTAGCCAACAAAGAACCATCTCCAAAGAAAGATCTGAAAAGTACAAAAGTGGTGTGAGTAAAGAATGTGTGAAACACCTGTAGGATACTGTGCCTTAATGGTGTCGTGTGAAATGAATTAGCCTGGTGTTGTGTCACAAACAAAAACTCGTCTTTCTCATTAAAGCAAATTACATGTAATTAAACAACTTCAGGAATGTATCTTCAATCGAACCTTTCGTTTTAAATTAAATCCTACCTCTTGCACACGTTTTTCAATCATGTCCTGAAGTTCAGGTACCGTGGGTCCCTCATCCGGAGTGCTAGGCGCTGTTCTCTCCATCTCTAGGGCGTGAACTCTGTATTCCAGGTGAGATGTCTTGAAGTTGACCAACAAACAGAATGCCATGGAACTCAACGACAACACGATATACAAGACCGTAGGCAAAACGCCCAAATAGTGTGGAGTTTGTAATTTCTCCATATTATTAGAGTGCGTCGTTTTCTCCTCTGACTGTGTCGGAGTTCCCATTTTGAAGACACCAGCACCTAAAGTATCAGAACTGTAAAATCCTTCTAAAAACAGACTCTTTCCGTCCTTTTCCTGTTTTAGAGATGCAAAGATGAAATAACGACTTTGTTACAGTAGCGAAACCTTGATCAGAATGAGCGCTTCGTGGATGCGCATCTTGGGATCCCAGCCAGGCGGAGCGTGTACCCGCTGCACCAGACGCGGGGATGTGATGAGCGGGTTGAGATGGTCCAGACCCAAACCAGCTGAGGTGGACCAGCCTAATTAGGCCAGGGAACGTCGTGATTGCCGCCTCCCCTAGAACCGCCTGAATTCTAGTCTAAAGTCTAAATCTAAGCTACTGTAAAACACAAGGTCTGTGAGAAAAACGAAAGTTTAGCGCGTCAATTAATTAGACGTCAGTATAGGACTATCTCCCTGCTCCGAATCCATTTGAATCCCCTCAATTTGAGACGTTGTTGCCATCAACTGGATGAAAACTGCTACTACAAGTTAACTTCTCGAGAATCAGAAGTACCGATACATCCAACGGTTTATCCAATTGCTCCATCCGGACACAAAATAAACTAAGCTAATATCAGTAACAGAAAATATTTATTCTCCAGATAGAATGTAATGGCTCTAAACTAGAGATGCAGAAATTCCTAGATTCATTTCCAAGGCTCACTCACTACATGAAAGAAGGCCATTAATTTATGTAAAATAAAGACACCCTTTGAGAACAAGCAGGTTTATTCAATAGTCACAGTTATCAACAAGAATCGTCAGTAAAGTTGAACATAAATATAAGCTTAGAAAACAGTCGAGTCCAGCCCCAGGTCATCACACAGGTCATCTCAGAGGACTGATGCAGTCTATACAAGTCTCCGTTGGAATATAGAAATGCTGCAAGGTGTGTGTACGCACATGCGCCCGCCTGTGTGTGTGTGTGTGTGCGTAACAGGCCGCCGTCATTTCCGGCGGTCCTTCCTCAAGATGTCGAAGAAAGGGTGCCAGATGGCCTCCTCCAGCGTGAGCCGCTTGGCCACGTCGTACTCCATCATGCCCTGGATCAGGTCGAACAGCTGCTCGTCATCCTGGCTCTTGGACAACATGTATTGCTGAGGAGAGGCCAGGGGGAGGCAGGATTAACACCGGCAGGATTAACACACACACAAGCATCCCCGGTTGGTTGTTGAGCGGGGAGCAGCCCCTCCCACAGCGACCGTTTCAAATTTACTTGACATTATTCCGTTTATTTTTTTACAGGGACAATGCACACCAATCAACAATTTTAGGAACATTTTAGTAAATGAGCCCTCATAGTTATGCGCCAGTGTTAGCTGAGTAGCTAGTTTTCAACTGCTGTCCCTGGGCAAGATGTTAAGTGCCGGATAAAAACAGTAAGATTATCAATTTATTTTTTTTGAATTTATTAAGAATTTTAAAAAACAGATTAGGAAAAGATGACATAAACAATGATTTGTCTGATTGTGGAATGGTGAGCGATCTAGCCATGTGAAGGGAGCGTTACCCTGAGAGGTTTGTAGTGCTTCCTGTTCTAGCCATGTGAAGGGAGCGTTACCCTGAGAGGTTTGTAGTGCTTCCTGTTCTAGCCATGTGAAGGGAGCGTTACCCTGAGAGGTTTGTAGTGCTTCCTGTTCTAGCCATGTGAAGGGAGCGTTACCCTGAGAGGTTTGTAGTGCTTCCTGTTCTAGCCATGTGAAGGGAGCGTTACCCTGAGAGGTTTGTAGTGCTTCCTGTTCTAGCCATGTGAAGGGAGCGTTACCCTGAGAGGTTTGTAGTGCTTCCTGTTCTAGCCATGTGAAGGGAGCGCTACCCTGAGAGGTTTGTAGTGCTTCCTGATCTAGCCATGTGAAGGGAGCGCTACCCTGAGAGGTTTGTAGTGCTTCCTGATCTAGCCATGTGAAGGGAGCGTTACCCTGAGAGGTTTGTAGTGCTTCCTGACGTATCGTCCGGAGGAGCTGTGTTCGTCCCAGTCCAGGCGCTCGTGATGAGCGTACCGGCGCTTCCTGTGATAGGAGAGGATATTTTAAGGAGAGGATATTTTAAGGAGAGGATATTTTAAGTCATAATGCGCCCCCCATCCAACTTGTACATCGGCCCGGGGCGCAGCCCGGGGAAAGAAAAAACAAATATACAGGACAACATTTAAGATGACATTTACAAACAACCAGCCAATCAGACAGACGGGGGGACATTAAAACATGACACCTCAGCCACACAACAGCACCAAACTAACTTAGAGAACATCTTGATCGAAAAGGTGGGTTTTAAACAAGGCCTTAAATCCCTAGGGAATTAGCGGACTTGATGTTTAACGGTTCCTACAGGCGGATACCATCGTCAAGGACACAATAATCACACCCATCCACTGACCACAGAACATTCTTCAGCCCGTGTTAGGGATGTTAACAGTTAATCGACGATTGCCGATAAGAATCAAGTAAGATTTGGTTACTCGATTAATTGTTTGTTAATGGAATGGAGCTTCTTTTTTTTTTTTTTGAACAGACATTATCAACGGGAGTTGTGTGAAATGTAATAATGATTTAAGGTCTGACTGCACATGAGGGCGCCACGCCATGGAGTGAAGGTAAATTGGAATGCCGGAACATTTCAATGACACAGCGGAAGACGACAAAAAAAATGAAGCGAGCAAAGTGCAGTCCAGCGTGGGACGTTCTTATCAATTAATCAACTATCGTTTGTTGAGGTTAACAGTTATCGATTCATGAAATTCCTTGAAATTTGCAACCCTAGCCCGTGTTTTTACATTTATTTCAGAGCAGCAAGTGAGACCTACTTGGTTTTCTGCAGCAGGTGGGCAGGGATGGGCCCCAGCACTCTCTCCATCATGGCCAGGTGCTCCTTGCTGTCGTGGGTCTGAAACACAGCAGACAGAAACGTTAGTCCACATTCAACCCAACCAGGTTGTACGCATGGTCAGAAATGGTCCGTGTCTCTTCCTACTGGCCCCCTCGCTACCTGGAAGAGAGTGAGTCCCAGGTAGTACTCTACCTGGAAGAGAGTGAGTCCCAGGTAGTACTCTACCTGGAAGAGAGTGAGTCCCAGGTAGTACTCTACCTGGAAGAGAGTGAGTCCCAGGTAGTACTCTACCTGGAAGAGAGTGAGTCCCAGGTAGTACTCTACCTGGAAGAGAGTGAGTCCCAGGTAGTACTCTACCTGGAAGAGAGTGAGTCCCAGGTAGTACTCTACCTGGAAGAGAGTGAGTCCCAGGTAGTACTCTACCTGGAAGAGAGTGAGTCCCAGGTAGTACTCTATGAGGATGCAGCCAAGACTCCACACGTCACACGCCTGGTTCCAGCCCAGCTCTGTGGGGAACAAAAACAGCTGTTTAGACAAGTGCACACTTGTCATGAATACACCTAGCTCCGCTTAGTTAACGAAGGGCTGACTACTAGGTCAGTGTGTACTCTGACTACTAGACCAGGTCAGTGTGTACTCTGGATGACTACTAGACCAGGTCAGTGTGTACTCTGGATGACTACTAGACCAGGTCAGTGTGTACTCTGACTACTAGACCGGGTCAGTGTGTACTCTGACTACTAGACCAGGTCAGTGTGTACTCTGACTACTAGACCAGGTCAGTGTGTACTCTGGATGACTACTAGACCAGGTCAGTGTGTACTCTGGATGACTACTAGACCAGGTCAGTGTGTACTCTGGATGACTACTAGACCAGGTCAGTGTGTACTCTGGATGGATACTAGACCAGGTCAGTGTGTACTCTGGATGACTACTAGACCAGGTCAGTGTGTACTCTGTATGACTACTAGACCAGGTCAGTGTGTACTCTGTATGACTACTAGACCAGGTCAGTGTGTACTCTGTATGACTACTAGACCAGGTCAGTGTGTACTCTGGATGGCTACTAGACCAGGTCAGTGTGTACTCTGGATGGATACTAGACCAGGTCAGTGTGTACTCTGTATGACTACTAGACCAGGTCAGTGTGTACTCTTGATGACTACTAGACCAGGTCAGTGTGTACTCTTGATGACTACTAGACCAGGTCAGTGTGTACTCTGACTACTAGACCAGGTCAGTGTGTACTCTGACTACTAGACCAGGTCAGTGTGTACTCTGGATGACTACTAGACCAGGTCAGTGTGTACTCTGGATGACTACTAGACCAGGTCAGTGTGTACTCTGGATGACTACTAGACCAGGTCAGTGTGTACTCTGGATGACTACTAGACCAGGTCAGTGTGTACTCTGTATGACTACTAGACCAGGTCAGTGTGTACTCTGACTACTAGACCAGGTCAGTGTGTACTCTGTACAGTTACACTCTGAACCATCAGCCATCTCTAACAGCTGGGTAGTACATAGAAGACAGAAACCAACAAGTCTTCAGGATTCAAGGGGTCGTGTGTGTGTGTGTGTGTGTGTGTGTGTGTGTGTGTGTGTGTGCATACCCAGGATGACCTCCGGTGCGCGGTAGTGCCTTGTGGAGACCACCGAGGTATGGTGCTCGTGGTCAAACGTGGCGTTGCCGAAGTCCACCACCTTCAAGTCCAGACTCCTTAGCGTCCTCTCGTCACGCTTCTGCATAGCACACACACACACACGCACACGCACACGCACACGCACACGCACACACACACACACGCACACACGCACACATACATACAAACACACACACACATACATACATACAAACACACACACACATACATACATACAAACACACACACATACATACATACAAACACACACACACATACATACAAACACACACACACATACATACATACATACAAATACACACACACACACACACACGTGCGCTTCCCCAGTTAGGAACAGCTAAGCCGTTCCAACGTGTAACACTATGAATCAGAACGCTGATCTCCCATCTTTTATCATTATCGCCGCCGTTCCAACGCCGTGACACGGGACTCACCATTTTGGCGTTGTACTTCATGTCATAGTCTGACTTGACAAACAGGATGTTCTCGGGCTTCAGGTCCGTGTGGGTCACCTTGTTCCGATGGAGGACTGGAACGCAGGAACAAAACAAAGAGCGCAGAGCATCAGCAGGCCGCGCTCTCGGCCGGGTCGTTGTCCGAACCCCCACGGCTCCCCGGGCTTTAGCTTAGCGGGCTAACTCCTCCCGCGCTCCTCGTGAACTCACAGCAGACGGCCCTGATGATCTGGTAGGCCATGACCCGGATCTGGTGGACGGTGAAGGGCAGGAAGCCGTTCTCCTTGAGGAAGTCGAAGGTGCTGAGGCCCAGCAGCTCGAAGGCGATGCAGACGTGGCCGTGGTAGTCGAACCAGTCGAGCATGCGCACGCACGCACTACGAGGGGAGGAGACGACCACCCGGACGACCACACGCTAATAGGTCAGTATTTCAAAGGAAGGATTGGATGCGCTATACCAGACAACGAGGTGTACTTGTGGTACTAAACCAAAATAACAATTACTTCAAACTGGCATCCAAGGATGTACGGTAGCACTCACCACCACCATCTCATGTCCTGATGAAGGCCGAGACGCCCAAACGTTATGTGAATTGACGGCCGACAATAAACTGGTGTAATTGAAGATTTGTCCCTGCTTTTTTCCTTTTTCAAGTGGTGAGTGCTACCATACATCCTTGGATGCCAGTTTGAGGCGCTTATAGGTCAGTCAGTCACACCAGACGTCTGCGCTGTCGGTAACCGAACATGGTGACGGTGGCGTCGTCGTCACTCACAATCTGCTCTCGTTGTCCAGGGAGTTGATCTCCTCCAGCACCTCCACCTCAGACATGGCCGCCTCACGGTAACGGTCGATGTTCTTAATGATCTTCAACGCCACGCGCTCATTGCCTCTGGACAGGGGGTGGTCACGGGGGGACAGGGAGAGACAAGGCGGAGAGACAAAGAGAGAGAGGACGACACGGAGGAAGAGGGAAAGAGACGGATTATGAAAACTGCACATTTCTCACACAAAATGGACGATATAATAATAAGCTGAGTGTAAGGATAAAGCGAAGTGCGTGAAGAGAGGGGTTATGTTGTGGATGCCGTGTGGTGTAGTGGCTTACTTTTCCCTGTCTATGCACTCCACCACCTTTCCGAAAGCTCCCTCTCCTAGAGTGGACAATATCTCAACTGCAGAGAGGAAGAAGACAGTCAGGACGACAGCATGGAGCTCCAGCAGCATCACAACAGATAACCTAACTAGACTAGCTGTCCACCTCACGGATACAAACACAGGTTAACATTGCATTTCTCTAATCAATCCTAGAACTACAAAACTAACCACCTGACTAAACTACCTAATCTCTCTAACCTGACTGCTAATCAAACGGATGAAGCCAAGTACATTTGTTCAAACCTCAACCATTTGACAACATAAAAGTTGTTTAAAGGGGAGCCCAGTGCTCCCCGCCCCCCGAAGCTAGCCTAAGCTCTGGGCACTCAGAGAAGTTAACATGAGACAGAAGGGTTATAGAGAGACAGAGAGAGAAAGGTGGGTGTGCTATACATCTTGCTTTCAGTACGAGTCCATTGTGATAGATCAGGTGACCCTCCTCGTCATCCTCAAAACTCCGGGACTTTTTCCTTCTCTGGCTCCTCTGTGGGGGGAGGAGGGGGTCGGGGGGGGCAACGGACACCAGCGCCATCACCATCGGCACCACCATCATCATCATGACCATCAACACCCCGCCAGGCCGGAACCAGAAGGAACCATTCATTCATACGGCAGCAGGGGGGTTCGGTGACGAGAGGAGGACGGTTTTCGTCGGCGCGCAGTTCAGACGCCCCCCGACAGCAGCGGACAATTCAAATGCATCCCGAGAAACGCACAGGTGGCACCACATGGTGTGTGTTACAGAAGAAAGACATGGCAACAACATTTTCAGATATGAGGCTCTCACAATACAGGAAGTTGTTTGTTTTTTTAAAGAGAGATTTTAAAGAGACGTAGTGATATTATAAGAGAAGTGACAATAGAAACCCTCCTGGTCCTGAGGCTCAAATAGAATAAGCAGGTCTAGAAGCTTTGAAAATTAAATGCTATTCTAGCGTAATCCAAGTACAGTCCAAACTATAGAGTTCAACAAAACAATTTTATAGAAATTTTTTGAAATATTATACCAATTAAATATGGAACACCAGACCAAATGAGACTAGTGTTATTCTAGGGGGCACAGTAGGAGGGAGAGTTGGTTTGAGCGAGGAGGAGCATATCGTACCGAGTCGGAGTGGCGGCTTTGGCGTCCGGAGCGATGGCGTGTGGCGCTGCTTCTGTGGCTCCGCCCACTGCGTGCGGAGGACTTGCTGTAATGATGCCAGTCCCTGTTCTTCTCACGCTCCCTGGCGGGCTCGGCCCTGGCGGGCTCTGCCTTGGTTGGGTGGCCTCTGGGCCCATTCCGCTCCCCCTGGTCTACAGGGGGCGCACTGGGCTCGCGAGCCGGCCGCTCCCTCCCCTCCAGCCTCCCAGAGTCAAGGTGACCCCTGTGGCCAGGCCAAAGACCAGAGAGGAATGTTAGGGCACTAATATATATATATATATATATATATATATATATATATATATATATATATATATATATATAAAAGCAGACACACACACAGTAGTGGCTATACATCACTGTCAAGTGGGAAATGTTTGCGCTTTTAAATAACCAGGAGTAACCGAGACTAGTAACATAACTCTTGTATATTATCACTCAAAAAGGCATGCCGATCGTTGGCGCCACTACTTGCTACAAGGGACCTGTGAGGGTTTCGGGGGTCAGGATGGGTGACGGACCGGAGGTGGAGTTACTCACTGGCATTCCACCCCCCACCCCCCCTCTCCCCAGCACTGAGGCCTACTGGCCCTAGTGAAGCCCTCTGCCTTGACGGCCCTCTCACAGCCTGCCTGCCTGCCTGGCGTGCCTGAAGCGGAGCCCATACCTGCGCCAGTCAATGTTGTAGTAGTAAATCCCTCCGCGGCATATTCCGATCCATCATCACTTACTAGGCCCTCTATCACTCACTAGAATGCTGTGGATCTCGAATAACCATCAATGTCTGTGCATCAATGTGTCAAATGCAGTGCTTTACTCGATAAATGATTGTGTTGTTCATGCAATCTGGAAAATGATTTGGGATTCATAGGAATGGGGGATTGTGGATATTAAATACTTTTGACGTTGATACCGTTTTCAAATGTCAAGTTCTTGTATATCTGAGTTAACCCCAAGAATACACAGGACACGAAGGAGTACAATTCCTGGCTGAAACGACTTTGTACGGTGCAACAGATAGAAAGACACAATTAGACAAACACGAACAGTTTGCAGTGCTTTCCAGTTCAAAAATGCCTGTAACGTCAAAATACAATCAAAACACACTTGTTCACCAGGCAATCTATGCTGAGAAACTAAACCAATTTGTTTTTATGGGCAATTCTGTTCAAATGATCCGCCTAACCGTGACACAAATAAATGTGATATTCAGGTGAGCAGAAAGTCCGTTTACCTTTCGTATGTTTTGAAGTGATGATACTGTCTCAGACTGATCTGGTCCCGTTCACCGCTCTGGGAGCTTCTCCTGGCCCGTTTGCGACCCTCCACCTCCTCCTCCTCCCAGCCGTCCTCCTCAGCCCACCCATCGGGAGACCGACACCGCTTCGACCTTCGCATCTGCCAGACGAGGACACACAAATGGTCAGTAAAATAATACGACCAAGTAAATCTATCCTCAAGCATTCCCATACATCTAGCTGGGTCGTAAAGACGAAGCCAACTGCAATGAAAGTTACACTGTTCCCCCATCTAACCCCCATCTAACCCTAACCCTTTATGGGGGTTCTTCTTACACTGTTCCCCCATCTAACCCTAGCCCTTCATGGGGGTTCTTCTTACACTGTTCCCCCATCTAACCCTAAACCTTTATGGGGGTTCCTCTTTCTATCTAACTCGTCAATATTGTGAAAGCTCAGCTAGAAAGAATACACCGTGGCGGGGGACAACACCAGAAAAGCAAACTCAGTTCCGGGTAATTGGATTTTATGGAGCAGCTATTTCTGCTACTGCTAGACCTACATTGACTCAATGAATGTTCAATAAATACTAAGCTAACTTAATGTTGCCTAGTGCTGACGAGGAGTCCACTGACGGAGCGTTACAGTAGTTTAGCTAGCTAGCTACATAAAGTCCTGCTGGGGCATTACTAGACAATTTCGACGTACGCTTGCTAGTTAACATTTCGCACATAAACATGAACATATCCCACCTCAACAACTGGGTATTTCAAGTTCTGTAGTAAGACACCGTATTTCCAGAATCGTTTTTTGAAGAGAGCTTGCTCTGCTTGCGTTATGTTTATGAACTCGCAGCAAAATGGCGACTGTCGTTCGGGAACAAAGCCTTTCTTTACGACACAAAGCCTTTCTTTACGACAGTGAGAGCGGATAGACGGGATATGAAGTTTGATTACAGTCACGCGTAGGCTTGTGTTTCAATCATGGATGTTATATTAAGAGGTTTCAATGTTGTCAATTGTATCTCCTACTTTGATAAGATACACCATAACTGCAGCAAAAATAAATGACATATAGGCCAAGGGTGAAGTGACATATAGGCCAAGGGTGAAGTGACATATAGGCCAAGGGTGAAGTGAAAACCAGGCCAGGTACAGCCTGGCTTATGTGCGTGGCTGGCTTGTTTCTGTTCAGGACTGGTAGGACAGAAGCTAGTCATGCCACTGAAATAGCTGTGAATTGAAATTACATGAAATAATGTATGATAAATTAAGATAGGTATTGTCGCCTGGACACATCAGTTCCAAAATGTAAACAACAGTGTTTGTTTATATTAGCTAGGCTACATATAGACTAGAGGAGTTTCTTTCAGCATAGACGGTAGTCTCTGAGAATGTCCAGCGTGGGAGTCCAATGCTCTGACCACTACTCTACTTTAGGTAAAGGATAAAAAGGTTGGAGTGAAAGGATGAACGTGTGGAGGTTTGGGGTATAGTCCCATAAAGTCATCCCCACTGGGTCTTAAACCCCGATCTCCTGGGTGGGAGTCCAATGCTCTCACCACTACTCTACTCGGCAGGTTGATTTTGGTTTCCTTCTTGATTTTGGTGTGCTGGGACTACTGCCTCTTGTGGTGCCAACAGAGAGATGCAGGCCAACATTGGCCAGGTTTCCCGATAAAGAACCTTCTTAAGGAGTTAAGAAGGCTCCAAAGAAGAGGTCGCTAAGACGGAGCCTTAAGAAGAGAGTGTTTCCCGAACGTCTTCTTTGAGCTCTTCTTAAGGTCCTCCTTAGCGCCGCGCTTAAAGGATAAGGACACTGAATTTCATGTTTAGCCCTATTCCTGGCTTCCCTGACTAGTACAGGTTAAAATATTTCTGTTTTGTGCAGTACAGAGTTCTGTGTCAATAACGTTGACGCGCGCACCCTGGCTCGTTGCTAGCTATAGGTACACTCGAAAAACGAAACTTAAGTATGATAGACGTGGATTTCAAGTTGAGGAATTACATGGTTTATGCTTACCAAGGTCTGAAGTCATCCTGTAAACACCATAGGTCCTTTCGCCTCTGTATTTCGAAACAACAGTAACTTGTAAACAGTATTAATTTCACCGAACATACAACAGCCATCCCTTCACGCTGTAAACATCCGCGAAATTCATCCGAATCCGAATTTCGTGTTATTTGTATAGTAGGCTACATTTCATACACAGAGGCAACACACTGCGCTTTACAGAGAGCATTGGGAGGGGGGGCCTACAGTAGGTCCCACCCCTACATATTCACACTGCGCTTTACAGAGAGCAGTGGGGGGGGGGGGGGCATACAGTAGGTCCCACCCCTACATATTCCAGAGGGAAGCAAAAAAAAAAAACAGTTTCACCCGGGGGCCAGAAAAGTGAGCTGTAAAAATGTCTTCCCTGACCTCTCTCAACGAGACGATCAAGCAAGCTCCTGGAAAATGTTTGTCTATTGTCTAAGAACATTTACAGAGCCGTAAACATGGGCTAGATACTTCATAAGAGAGACATGACTAGGAGAGTGCACAAATAGTTACAGAGATGTTGCCTACATGGTAGGCCATTATGTGTTAGCTATCCCTGTCGTCTCTAGTATGATATTTAAGTGAATCATATAACAAAGCACAGTAAGCACTTAGCAGAACAGGCTCATAGAGAATGCCGCAAAGCAGAGGTGGGGAGACAGAAAGCAGAGAGCCAAAGGTTTAAAAAAAAAAAAAGATAAAAAAAAAGGGGTAGGGTTGGCTGGACAGGGACAGCTGACGACACAGAGTGGGAAGCTAGTCACAAGGAGGCAGGGGGCCTTTCCAGGAGCCATAAGGTGGACTTTTGGGCAAAGATGGGGGGGGGATTTAAGAGTTTAAGAGGGAGAGACACTAGGGAGGAGGACAGGATTAGTGGCTGTACTGGACATCCACAGCAGACACAGGGATATCTATCGGCCTCAGGGTGGTCTGCGGGTGACAGTGGGACATCTACTGGGCCTGGTTAGAAGGTAGGAGGGAGAGAGAGAGGGGCTGCGTTCCGAATCGCCTACTACCCTACTATATAGTATGCCAAAACAGAATGTAGTATGTCCCAATACATAGTATGCCACATGCAGTATGGCAAAAATACCAGGATGTCCTACTACATCCGGTCGTATTTTGCAGTATGCAAGCCAGCAGGCTTTTCTGGCTATTCTGACCCACAATCCTGTGCGCAGCGGAAATGTGCGTCACATGTGCGAGTCGGACAGCTGTAGACGAATGTCGCGTTATGGACAGCGACGGATGTGGGCTAATTTCAAGGCGCAATGTTATGACAAGGTAGTATGTCCCAATTGGATGCCTACTGCTTGCAAAGTACGTACTTTCTAAGGGCAGCTGTAGTAGGTACTGGTAGTAAGAAGTAGAAGTATGCGATTCGGAACGCAGCCAGGCACTAGGGAGAGGGGAGGCAGAAAAGGGTTAGTAGCACACAGAGCCGTAAAAGCAACAGATATTAAAACAGAATATGCCAGTTGCACGGCAACAGCATCTATATTCACATCTAAATATACACACAGTGCATAACAGAATATGCACCAATGTATACAGAGGGTTCACAAGCAGGCTAGGCCTACATGGCCAGCCCGTGGTGGCTTGCAACCCAATGCACCAATTCCCCGTTGCTCATGTGTGTGATGACAAACAACAGGTGTATCCAAGTGGCAATCACATCCAATTACGCACAGCTAGGGCTATTGGTTAATTCAGACTATGGTATATGATGATCCAGGGGTAGTTGCACACATTTGATGGGGATGAACTACTGTATCTCATACTGTATGTGCATGCAGATGTGGGATGGTTGCAGAATAATCATGGTCATGATGTTAAACTTAATTAAACTTTATTTATTTCAGACATGGACTGCAGCTCAAATTGCTTGATATATAAAGCCTGGTAAAGTAGGAGGCAGTAGGCCTTCATCAAATAGCGAGACAAACTACAGAGCAGCATCAAAATTAAAATTTCAGCGACCTTGGGCTCTGTGAAAGGTGCTAGGCCTATACAATTTTAATTTTTAATAATTTTAATTATCCTTTTATAATAAGAATAATACATTCTTATTATAAAAGGAATCCATTCTGATTAGAGGAATACAGTAAAACACGTGTAACCATATTAGATAGAGGAGAGATTTTCACGTTTTCCCCAGTTTTAAACACTAAAGGGTGCATGAAAGAAAGGAAAAAGGGGAAAACACAATAAGACGAACAGTGCGCGTTAGATCAATATCTCCTTTTGCCTGACGCTGCTGGATCTGCGAGCGTTTGGTCGCTAAGATGAGTGTTAAGAACGCTCCAGACCCTTCTTACAAAACCATTCTTACGAGAGAACGTCTTTGGCTAAGAAGGGTTTTGGGAAACGTGTTTGCTTCTTTCGGGAGCGGTAAGAAGACTCAAAGAGCTTCTTAGCGCTAAGAAGGGTTTCAGGAAACGCAGCCATTGTCGGGAGGAAGGGAGTAAGGGAGGGAGAGATGGAGTGATAACCCGACAAACGCTATACTAGGTGCACTGGCTTCCAGCCACGCACAAAAACAACCCAACACCTAGCTAGGGCTATATTTAGGCATGTATAAATGTTAGATAGTTCATATATAAATATAGATAGCAGATAAAATCCTAATGCTACACTGCGATGATAAATCTAGTGTTTGAGCTCCTCTATGAAAAATGCATCTTTGTAGCTAGCAGTTTGTTTCTGCTACAGCAGTTAATGCCTGATTATAATTTGGTGCTAATTAAGGCGTGGCCACCCCTGTCTGGGACATTGTGGCCTTCTGAGAGTGTGGGTGTACCAAAACCAACAAACCATGCAGGGGAAGCATGGCAGGCAGAATTTTCCTTTAGTGCTGGTAGTAGCTTTCCATTAGCAAGCTCAGATCACTGAAGTTACAGTACTGCAGCTTTAACCAAGGTCCTCTGGAGGGTTTAATCAAGATCCTCTGGAGGGTTTAATCAAGGTCCTCTGGAGGGTTTAACCAAGATCCTCTGGAGGGTTTAACCAAGGTCCTCGGGAGGGGTGGCCTTTGCTTGGCAAACCACATCGCTTACATTCTGTTAGTCAACCCACAGAATAATAACCGAATAATGTTATGGTCTTTTCTTCAACTTGTAACATATTGTGCCAACAACATTTTTTTTTCGTTCTTTTTATATGCCTACTGATGATCTCATAGACTGACCAGATGGTGTTGACATAACCCCGTAAATGCCATGCCGTTTTTGGGCCTGCAAGGTAATAATGTTTATGACCAACACTTAAGCTAATATTAGTCCTCTATTTCTCAAATAAGGTTGCCATTGGACGCAGTCTTGAACCGGGCACAGCTAGAGATCTGCAGTCTTTCAACATAAATAGTGCAACAAATAAGTCTGAAGGTCTGATTTTTTTTAAAAAGATGATTGAATTATCTGCAACAAAATCAAAATGTAGTGGTGGTAACTCAAGACTCAAGATCTCTCAGGTTACAGAATAAATTGGACCAAATCTTTATTGATGCCCCTTAACTCTTCTCTTGTCCCGTCCACATTACCCTCACATATTGGTGGTTAAGAGCTTCAAATACTTGGGTGTGGATGTCTTCTCCTCCCTGTTTTCTATTAGTCCTAAGAACTTCCAAGGCAAGTGGAAACTTACTTGGAATGGTAAATGGACTACACTTATATAGCGCTTTTACACCTTATCGGCACTCAAAGCGCTTTACAATGACCTCTCATTCACCCATTCACACACACACTCACACACCAATGGCGGTAGCTGCCATGCAAGGCGCTAACCTGCTCATTGGGAGCAATTTGGGGTTAGGTGTCTTGCTCAAGGACAGTTCGACATGTGGACAGTCGGGGCTGGGATTCGAACCATTGACCCTCCGATCACTGAACGACCCGCTCTACCAAATGAGCTACAGCCGCCCCTGGAAAGGTGGTCACGTCTCTCTAACTCCCTTCAAGCATGTGTCTCAATTATTAAAATGGACATCCTTCCTAGGGTGAACTTTTATTCCAACATGATACCCCTTTCACCACCCAAGCGTTATTGGGACTAGATGCATAATATAATCTGGGGGGGGCATCCACGCATCAAATGAACCACTCTTCAGTGTAATAAACATAATGGAGGTCTAGCTGTTCCCAACTTTAAATGATGCTTTTGGTCATATTGTTTGTGTTGCACCCACTGTCAGCTTGGCTCGATCCCCTGACTCAGGTATCATGGACACCTTTAGAAGAGAATCTGGCTTCTCCTCACTGACTACAAGATTTGGTATATTCTGGTCTTCCGCTTAAACGCCGCAAACTTAAACTGGGCCCTATTACAGTATGTCCTTCCTTTTATCTAGGGTGACTGGATCTTTGTTAAAATGGCACACTTGAAGTCCTATCTGTCATAATTCTGCCCTTCTCACCGGTGGTAAAACATTTTCCTCCACTGAGTGAGCTGAGAGAGGTGTTAATGTCCTGTCTGATATCTGTGACGACAACGGTCTTAGAATGTTTAATGATCTAGGGGCCGCTTATAATTTACCAGGTACTTCACTTTTCCTTTATCTGTGCCTGAGATCTGCCATGCGATCATACGGTGTGTCCTGGGGCTCTCCCCTCCCTATGAAAGAGAGCGGACTCGCACACTGCTGGGCTCCATGGTTAAGGCATTTATTGTACCTGAATCAAACGTGTGACGTTTCGAGCAAAGCTCTCCATCACTTTGTCTCGGCACCTGCCCTTTTTTGTTTATGGATGTGCATGTGTCACTCTGTCTAGCTCTCCCCTCCCTACCCATAAGCCCCACATGCTGCTAGATGTAGGTGTAAGGTCGAGACTAGTGTCTGCTCTATATAACGCTCTCTTAGAGCCCTCTTGTGGGCCTCTTGCTGTCCATCAGATCTAAATTTTCACCGATGATGAAATCTGTTGGTTAACTGTCTGGGACAGCTTGGACGGCACATTGAAGAATCCACAAACGGATTCACTCTAACCTTCTACACAGAGTGTATCTCCCAGGGTGTATCTCACAGGGTGTATCTCTCAGGGTGTATCTCCCAGGGTGTATCTCTCAGGGTGTATCTCCCAGGGTGTATCTCCCAGGGTGTATCTCCCAGGGTGTATCTCACAGGGTGTATCTCCCAGGGTGTATCTTTCAGGGTGTATCTCTCAGGGTGTATCTCACAGGGTGTATCTCACTCTGAGAAGGTGGCGTCTCAGGAAGCTCTTCGTTGTGATCTATGTTCTCTGGGGCATGCAGGGTCTTTCTTACATATGTTCTGGGAGTGTCCTGGGATGGCTTCTTGTTCTTTTTGGAGGTTGATATCTTCTGTATTATCTGATATATTGATGTTATATAAAGATCTTGATGAGGGGAGGGGGAGGGAGGGAGGGAAGTTAGGATGGTGGGGGGAGGGAGACGTACATTACTTTAATGTTTGCATTGTATTATTGCAACTTCATTATTGTGCTTTTCTCTTTTGGAAAATAAAAATAATTGATAACAAAAAAAGACTCAAGATCTGTTTATTGCC
>NC_140248.1:4031140-4033640 GCF_949987555.1 Borostomias antarcticus | reverse complement strand
CATCATCACCATCATCATCATCACCATCATCATCATCATCATCACCATCATCACCATCATCATCACCATCACCATCATCATCATCATCATCATCGGCAAGTCAACCTTGGGCCTGTCTTGCTCAGCTGAACATCGAGGGTGTTATAGAAGGCTCTAGTGAGTAGAGCCAGTCAGTAGGTGTCACTGGAACTGGCCAGAAATCTATTTCAGTTGAGATCACTTTAGTCAAAATTGACCCATTTATTTTGCATGCAGCAAATAAAGCATATTATATTTTGGCGGTGTGCTCTGTTCGGGGGGCCCCCTGCCTTCCGCAGCATGTAGAAAGCGCGATAGTAGGGGGAGGCGAAATCTAGATGTTCCCCTCTCTGTGCCAGCTTGGCCCAGAGTGCCGGAAGAGGGAACAGCATTGATTTAGCCCCCTGCCTCTATGACGATCAGAGTGGGCCGCGATCGGGAAGTCGCTCGGAGGTAACTCAGCCCGCTAAGACCGTCAAAGAGAGCCACAAGGGGACTGCTGTACATTATAGTCCCTGGCCTCCACGGGCCGACGCTTCGTGGAGTTCCTAAGGAGTACAGCCTAAAGCCTCTTTCTCCATGGTGACCGGAGGGACCGCTGGATGGCCCTTCGGAGATGTTGGGGACTGGAGGGACCGCTGGATGGTCCACGATCACCACGAAGAGCCACAGAGACTAAGCTAGTGAAGTTAGTGGAATACCAGAAGAATGGAGCAATACCCCCGGAACAGAGAGCAACGATGACAACAGAGACGACATCGACAGAACACAGGTGGAGCAGGGGAGGAGGTGGGGCGAGCACGCAGATAGCAAGCGATCAGCAGTAATGGCCAGAGCGAACAATAACATGTTTTGACAGCTTAAATACATGCACTCTGCGTGCTGGACCAATCCTATGACAGCTGACAGTCAGCTGGTAGGTTGTGTCATTACGGGGTGTGACTGATTAGCCTTTGCCGATTAGCCCGGCATTGACGTCCGTGCCTCGTCTGAAGTTGCGTCGGAGACTTCATTTCTACTACCTCCTTAGAATGAGATGGAGTTGGCTAGTGACAGGTGTTGTGTCGGTGCGTGTACTGAGTGGGGGGTGAGGGGGGGTGAGGGGGGGTGAGGGGGGTTATAGGTAGGGGGTGAGGAGGGTTATAGGGGGTGAGGAGGGTTATAGGGGGTGAGGAGGGTTATAGGGGGTGAGGGGGGTTATAGGGGGTGAGGAGGGTTATAGGGGGTGAGGGGGGTTATAGGGGGTGAGGGGGGTTATAGGGGGTGAGGGGTGAGGGGGGTTATAGGGGGTGAGGGGGGTTATAGGGGGTGAGGGGGGTTATAGGGGGTGAGGAGGGTTATAGGGGGTGAGGGGTGAGGAGGGTTATAGGGGGTGAGGAGGGTTATAGGGGGTGAGGAGGGTTATAGGGGGTGAGGAGGGTTATAGGGGGTGAGGGGGGTTATAGGGGGTGAGGAGGGTTATAGGGGGTGAGGAGGGTTATAGGGGGTGAGGGGGGTTATAGGGGGTGAGGAGGGTTATAGGGGGTGAGGGGGGTTATAGGGGGTGAGGGGGTTATAGGGGGTGAGGGGGGTTATAGGGGGTGAGGAGGGTTATAGGGGGTGAGGGGGGTTATAGGGGGTGAGGAGGGTTATAGGGGGTGAGGGGGGTTATAGGGGGTGAGGGGGGTTATAGGGGGTGAGGAGGGTTATAGGGGGTGAGGAGGGTTATAGGGGGTGAGGGGGGTTATAGGGGGTGAGGAGGGTTATAGGGGGTGAGGAGGGTTATAGGGGGTGAGGAGGGTTATAGGGGGTGAGGAGGGTTATAGGGGGTGAGGGGGGTTATAGGGGGTGAGGAGGGTTATAGGGGGTGAGGAGGGTTATAGGGGGTGAGGGGGGTTATAGGGGGTGAGGGGGGTTATAGGGGGTGAGGAGGGTTATAGGGGGTGAGGAGGGTTATAGGGGGTGAGGGGGGTTATAGGGGGTGAGGAGGGTTATAGGGGGTGAGGAGGGTTATAGGGGGTGAGGGGGGTTATAGGGGGTGAGGGGGGTTATAGGGGGTGAGGAGGGTTATAGGGGGTGAGGGGGGTTATAGGGGGTGAGGGGGGTTATAAGGGGTGAGGAGGGTTATAGGGGGTGAGGGGGGTTATAGGGGGTGAGGGGGGTTATAGGGGGTGAGGAGGGTTATAGGGGGTGAGGAGGGTTATAGGGGGTGAGGAGGGTTATAGGGGGTGAGGAGGGTTATAGGGGGTGAGGGGGGTTATAGGGGGTGAGGAGGGTTATAGGGGGTGAGGAGGGTTATAGGGGGTGAGGGGGGTTATAGGGGGTGAGGAGGGTTATAGGGGGTGAGGAGGGTTATAGGGGGTGAGGGGGGTTATAGGGGGTGAGGAGGGTTATAGGGGGTGAGGGGGGTTATAGGGGATGAGGGGGGTTATAGGGGGTGAGGGGGGTTATAGGGGGTGAGGAGGGTTATAGGGGGTGAGGAGGGTTATAGGGGGTGAGGAGG
>NC_140248.1:4022384-4025940 GCF_949987555.1 Borostomias antarcticus | reverse complement strand
GGCCGAGAGGGGCTGCTGGGCCCTGAACCCGCGTCCCGCCGGCGCCGAGGCCCCAATGCAGCACAGGGGCCCCCACCCCCACCCAGACTACTACCCCAGCCCCCCCCCCGGGGTAACCCAGGCCTCCCCCATCACGGCCTCGGCCTCCACGGTCACCCTAAAGGCGGAGCCAGAGGCGGCGCCGGGCCCCCAGCGGCGGCCCCAGGCTCGGGTCCGGGGGCTGTGCCGGGTGTGGAGGGTTCCGGCTGGGGGGCGGAGTCAGGCGGCGCGGACAAGGCGGGGCGCCACCAGCGGCAGCAGCGGCACCCAGGAGGACAGCGCCCTCTCCGTCTACGACAACCTGGGCGCTGCGCAGCCTCCCGGGGCAGCTCGCCGCCGTGGGGGAGGGGCCGGGGGGGGGCGGCGGTCCCGAGGCGGACTCCACCAGCTCCTGGTCGTCCTGCGAGGTGCTGCCGCTGGACGACGGCGGAGGGAGCGAGAGGGGAGCGGGCGCCGGGGGCGCCGGGGTCAGTCCCGCGCGGCGGTCCGCCGGGTTCCCGTCCTTCAGGACCGACGCGGACGACGGCGACGACCGTCATCCTAACTCCCCCGCCTCGTCCTCCGTGCCCACCGACGCGCCGCTCAGCACGGGCAGCTCAGAGGTGTTCCTGCCCTCCGGCCCCCCGGAGCCCCAGGCGGCCCCTCAGGCTCAGGCCATCCACTGCCTGCTGGCCGGCCTGAGACAGCAGATGTCCAGGCAGAGGGCGGAGTATGAGGCTCAGATCACCAGGTGGGTGGTGGAGCTCCCAGAAGCTCCGTAGTGAGATCCTCCTCTGACCGTCCTCTGTTTATCAGCGCTCCAACGCTTAGGGGGCGATCACACCTGGGAAAGACGCTAGAAACGAGACGGCTAGTAAAACCGTTGATTTCCTATGATACGGCGCATCTGACTGGCGTTCCGGCGTCTTTTCGACGGCCGTCTTTCAAGCGTCTTTTTTGACGCTATTTTCAACTTTTGAGCGTCAGACGCGAGAAGCGCCATTTCGTCATCGTCATATTTGGCCCAGGCGTTTCAAGCGTTCGAGCGTCTTTGAAGCGTCCGCGTTCCTAGCGTCTTTTCCAGGTGTGATCGCCCTCTTAAAGGGGTAGTCTGGGATTGTGTACATAGAGCATAGAGCACATAGGGCCATTATGATGTGGATTGATTGAGATCATTTTCAGCTGCTTCCACGTTGCTTATGCTAGAGCAACGCAGTGGTACCAGCTAGCATCCACTACCAAACTCACTTAAACACTCCACATTGCACTCAAAGCAAATAAAGTAGGAGGATCTGTCAGGCTTAATTTGAATGTTTATACCATCAGTTTCTTGAGGCGTAAAAGTTGTAAATGAGTCTGTCCGAAATTCCAAACTACCCCTTTAAGAGAAATTTGAGCTAAATTCTCTGCAAATCCAGCCATGTATGCAACTTACAGGGCAAGAGTGCGGGTGTGTGTGTGTGTGTGTGTGTAACGGAGTTTATTTCACTCTGCGTTGTGTTTTTCTGTGTCACTCGTTCGTTTGTCCCATGTGAAGGGATTGTCCCGGACGGGAGGCGAACCTGCAACCTTGCGTTCACGTTCATGTCAGATGTGCTAACAGCTACGCCAAGAGAGATAACCTGCTTGGCAGGGTCGTTAGCACATCCTTTATACTAGGGGAGTGAGTTTCACTACTCCAAGACTATTCTAACTTTAGCCTCCTCGTTGCGTGTGTGTGTGTGTGTGTGTGTGTGTGTGTGTGACTCCATGTGTAATAGGTTCCTGTACTCTTTCTCTTCTCTCCTCCTCTCCACTCACACTCAACCTCTCCTTCTCCCTCTCCTTCTCCCTCTCCTTCTCCACTCCTCCTCCTCTCCTCTCCCTGGAACTCCCAGGCTGGAGCAGCGCAACGAGGCCCTCCAGGGGGAGATGGTGGTACTGCGGGCCAGTCTGGCCCAGCAGCGGCGCTGGTACAGCGTGGCCGAGATCAAGACACGCAACATGGAGCGCGCGCGCCTGGACGCCGACCGACGCAACGCCACGCTGCAGCGCGAGATGGAGCAGTTCTTCGACACGTTCGGGGACCTCGGCGCAGACGCCAGGAAGGCAGAACGCGTCGTCCAGAGCTTCTGACTGACGAGAGCGGGACTGACAGGCGACGTTCTGTCCCTGTGGCAGCATACGATATCATACAGGGGGGGTGACAGACAGACAGACAGACAGACAGACTGATAGACAGACAGAAAGACAGACAGACAGACAGACAGACAGACAGACAGACAGACAGACAGACAGACAGACAGACAGATAGACAGACAGACAGATAGACAGACAGATAGACAGACAGACAGACAGACAGACAGATAGACAGACAGATAGACAGACAGACAGATAGACAGACAGATAGACAGACAGACAGACAGACAGACAGACAGACAGACAGACAGACAGACAGACAGACAGACAGACAGACAGACAGACAGACAGAGAGGGGGGGGGGGGTTGAATCACTAGGGACTCATCAGGCCCTCTGAGATTGGTCAGTCAGGAAATTCTCACAAACGTAACGTTACATCTGAAATGGAACAGAGAAATGAAAACTACCAACTATGCTTGGGATTTATATTTGGCTTAAAAGACAACTGCAACGAAATGATTCTGTCTATCATGCAGTTTTGAAACGGACTCTGGATCAAACGGAAACCCCGAGATGGGATGTTTGTGTCCCTCCAGTTGACCCCCAGTCCTGAGGTCACTCTAGAACCACATGAACAGAACCGAGAGGACTGGGAGAGATCCGGACCGGGGGGACAGACCGTGACCACACAGGCAGGATGGATGGGACTATTCCCTGGATGGGACTATTCCCTGGATGGATTCCCTGGATGGGACTATTCCCTGGATGGATTCCCTGGATGGGACTATTCCCTGGCTGGGACTATTCCCTGGATGGATTCCCTGGCTGGGACTATTCCCTGGATGGGACTATTCCCTGGATGGGACTATTCCCTGGCTGGGACTATTCCCTGGCTGGGACTATTCCCTGGATGGGACTATTCCCTGGATGGATTCCCTGGATGGGACTATTCCCTGGCTGGGACACACATTCTGACTCACACAGCCCGACTTGAACAAAGTGTTAAAGCTAAATGGAGATGTGATTCACAACGTCTGAGTATTGAGGACATCTTCTGATAGGAATGTATTTAGTAACTGACTCACATTCAGGTATTTCCCCACAATGATCATTCTGAATCGGTCAGAAAAGCTCTGATGGACCGAGAATGAGCCGGCAGTGCCGAGGTGTGTAGTCCAAAATGTGTATTCTGTATCCTTTTTGTTCAGTGTGATAACTACACACACGCAAGATTGTTCCCGTCTTCCACGAATTTCCACGCACACTCACGCACACTCACATACACACATTTAAAATAAAACAAACACCCAAAAAATACAAGTAAAACAAGCAAAGACGAACACATGCGCATGAGCCAAACCGCCGCTCATCCATTTTATTTTGCAGTATTAAAGCAAAGGTTTGAAAGTTCAAAACATT
>NC_140248.1:3982384-4017384 GCF_949987555.1 Borostomias antarcticus | reverse complement strand
GTTAATATGTGAAGATGCTCAGGGGGTATCAGGAGCACCCTCCTGTCTGTGAAGAGCTTCCCCCAAGCTACGAGAATCAGCAGAAGAATACCATGACCCGCCCAGACCAGGGCCAGCCCCATGGACCCAGACTACCTGTAGCAGCTGCTTTGTTGTTTAAATTCTCAATCAAGCCCTTATAATGGGAAATAATTCTAGCGCAATCTAGTCATCAGTGTTGTGCACATCCTTTACTTGCATGCATGTATCCCATGCTTCTTGTTTGGTTATGGACGTTATCCCAACTCTAAATGTCCTATCCTTGCTTCCCGTTTGGATTTCGTTTCAGTATAGTCACAAGTCATTATCGGCCATAATGTGATGTTGAAAGTGCTTATATATCCGCTTTTTAAATTTATTTTACGAGATGTAGGC
Source organism: Borostomias antarcticus (assembly GCF_949987555.1). NCBI lineage: Eukaryota > Metazoa > Chordata > Actinopteri > Stomiiformes > Stomiidae > Borostomias > Borostomias antarcticus. The sequence continues at coordinate 4,016,970 of NC_140248.1, read as the reverse complement.
AATCAGCTGAACAAACCGACTAGTGAGTATATTATTATTGGTTTCATTTTTAAACAGTTTTACATCCTATATTATTATTTTGGAATTTTTATTTGAATATGGCAGGAATTGTAAAATACTGTATTTCCACATTAAAATCATGGCCAGGGGCTCATCCCCTATCAGCCAATCGCTGTGGGCGTTCTGAGAAAGCTTGTTCATGAGACACGACGTCATCCATAGCAGCGACGTCAACCCCGCCCTTTTTATTAGCTTAAAGATTCTCTGAATCCCTTAATATAAGTTGATCTCAGCAGCTTCCTGAATACATTTTAAGAGGAAACTCTTAGCTAGGAGCTTTTAGTGCGATTTAGGAGTACTCCTTGTGGTAAGATCAAATGTTTTGTGAACACCAGCCCTAGTAGTATCATAGCTCACCAGCGCCCCCTCCAGACAGGTGGCATAGTTGTAGCCTCGTCCCATGACCAAGAGAGACCTCTGTTGGTACAGCTCGTCTGCTATGGCTCGGATCTGCTCGTCCACACACAGGACCTCCTTGATCAGCTCTGGAGAGGGCAGAGGAGAGACAGGCCCAGATCACATGAGCTCTGAGTGAGCAGAGGGTGGAGGAGGGAAGGGGTGCAGAGGGGAGGAGAGGAGAGGAGGAGAGGAGAGGAGAGGAGAGGAGAGGAGAGGAGAGGAGAGGAGAGGAGAGGAGAGGAGAGGAGAGGAGAGGAGAGGAGAGGAGAGGAGAGGAGAGGAGAGAGGGGTGGAGAGGGGGGGAGGGGAGGAGAAAAAAGGAGAGGACAGTAGAAACAGGCACGAATTTCCAATAGCTGACCGACAGGGCGAGAGCTATAGAGCTGCTGATGGCAGCTTAGAAGGAGGGCAGAGACTAGACCAGTCACTAGTGTGTAGCAGCTGACCTGGGAGCAGCCGGGGTCAGAGACTAGACCAGTCACTAGTGTGTAGCAGCTGACCTGGGAGCAGCCGGGATCAGAGACTAGACCAGTCACTAGTGTGTAGCAGCTGACCTGGGAGCAGCCGGGGTCAGAGACTAGACCAGTCACTAGTGTGTAGCAGCTGACCTGGGAGCAGCCGGGGTCAGAGACTAGACCAGTCACTAGTGTGTAGCAGCTGACCTGGGAGCAGCCGGAGGCCGTTGATGATCTCCTGCCTCCTCTTCTGCAGGGACAACCTGTCCTCACTCATCATCAGACCAAACATGATGAGGGACACAAACTGACTGGTGTACGCCTGGATAACACACACACACACACACACACACACACACACACACACACACACACACACACACACACACACACACACACAGATTGAACAACACATGCTGTGTACAAGACATTTTGGACACAGTCACATCCAGGTATGCTGAGAACACCCTCGGTTCCCCTGGTGCTACAGTGTGATGTAGGCTAGTGTGTAGTGGTCAGTGTGATGTAGGCTAGTGCGTAGTGGTCAGTGTGATGTAGGCTAGTGTGTAGTGGTCAGTGTGATGTAGGCTAGTGCGTAGTGGTCAGTGTGATGTAGGCTAGTGTGTAGTGGTCAGTGTCATGTAGGCTAGTCTGGGTGGTCAGTGTCATGTAGGCTAGTGTGTGATGGTCAGTGTCATGTAGGCTAGTGTGTGGGGGTCAGTGTCATGTAGGCTAGTGTGTGGGGGTCAGTGTCATGTAGGCTAGTGTGTGGTGGTCAGTGTGATGTAGGCTAGTGTGTAGTGGTCAGTGTCATGTAGGCTAGTGTGTGGTGGTCAGTGTCATGTAGGCTAGTGTGTGGGGGTCAGTGTCATGTAGGCTAGTGTGTGGTGGTCAGGGTCATGTAGGCTAGTCTGTGGTGGTCAGTGTCATGTAGGCTAGTGTGTGGGGGTCAGTGTCATGTAGGCTAGTCTGGGTGGTCAGTGTCATGTAGGCTAGTGTGTGGGGGTCAGTGTCATGTAGGCTAGTCTGGGGGGTCAGTGTCATGTAGGCTAGTGCGTAGTGGTCAGTGTCATGTAGGCTAGTGCGTAGTGGTCAGTGTCATGTAGGCTAGTGTGTAGTGGTCAGTGTCATGTAGGCTAGTGTGTGGGGGTCAGTGTCATGTAGGCTAGTCTGGGTGGTCAGTGTCATGTAGGCTAGTGTGTGGGGGTCAGTGTCATGTAGGCTAGTCTGGGTGGTCAGTGTCATGTAGGCTAGTCTGGGGGGTCAGTGTCATGTAGGCTAGTGTGTGTTGGTCAGTGTCATGTAGGCTAGTGTGTGGGGGTCAGTGTGATGTAGGCTAGTGGGTGGTGGTCAGCCTACCTTGGTGCTGGCCACGCCTATCTCGGGGCCAGCGTTGATGTGGACACCGCAGGCGGTTTCCCTGGAAATGGAGCTGCCCACCGTGTTGGTCACGCCCACAGTCAGCGCGCCGCGCTCCCGGCAGTAACGCAACGCCATCAGCGTGTCGGCGGTTTCCCCTGGAGTAAAGGGACAGTTCACTCAAAACGTCAACGGACATGACTTCAGCCTCAGCCGGGGAAGGGAGGAGTGTTCAAAGGTAGAGTTCACTGGGCGGGGCCTCCCTCTTGTACCTGATTGGCTGATGAAGAAGCAGACGTCGTCTCTGAAGACAGGCGTGATCCGGTCCAGGAAGTCACTGGCCAGCTCCACCATGACAGGAAGCTCCGTCAGTTCCTCCAGGATCTGCCTGGTCTGGAAACAGGAAACAGGAAACGGAGAACTTTTTAATCCACCAGAGAAGGACTAAGGTGAACTACTGGGACAGAAAGCTAGCATCTTTTCTATGCTGATAGTGAGGACTGGGCCAGGAGACAGAGGAGAGGCAGGGTTCATGTGACATCATGTGATTGCAGGGCAGTGGACCAGCCTTGGACAGAGGACACCCAACATCTCCCCCCGTCATACTACCTCCTCATCAGGCCAGGAGGAGGGGCAGAGCTGTGACCCCGGGTCCAGTACTACCTCCTCATCAGGCCAGGAGGAGGGGCAGAACGTACCGCCACTCCTGCATGGAAACTGGTCCCGCAGCCAATCAGAATGAGGCGTCTGCAGCGTCGGATCTCCTTCAGGTGGTCCTTCAACCCCCCCAGGACCACTACGGAGCACACACACACACACACACACACACACACACACATGTAAATGCATGTGCACTCTCTCTCTCTCACACACACATACACACGTAAATGCACATGCACTCATGCACTCACACACACACACATACACACACACACGTGAATGCACGTGCACTCACACACACACACACACACGCGTAAATGCACGTGCACTCAATCAATCAATCAATCAATCAAAGCTTTATTTGTATAGCGCATTTCATACCCAGAGGCAACACAACGCGCTTTACAGAGAACAAGGGAGGTGGGCATACGACCCACTCCTACATATTCCAGAGCAAGAAAAAAAACAGTATCACCCGGGGGCCAGAAAATGAGCTGTATAAATTCTTCCCTGACCCCGAGACGATTGAGCAAGCTCCTGGAGTATGTTTGTCTACCGGCTAAGAACATTTATAGAGCAATAAATCACATTTACACTCACACACACACATGTAAATGCACGTGCAATCACACACACACACACATGTAAATGCACGTGCACTCACACACACACACACACATGTAAATGCACTCACACACACACACACACACACACACACACATGTAAATGCACGTGCACGCACACACACACACATCCCTACAACCAGCTGATACCTGTGTTGGTGTCGAAGCAGATTCTTCCTCTCATGGTGTTGAAGACAGACTCTGGCTGCTCGAAGATTTCCTTCTGCATGAAGGCCTTGAAGTTTCCTGGGTCGGACGACAGACACGCGTCAACACAGGACGCCTCAACGCCGGACCCAACACAGGACGCCTCAACGCCGGACCCAACACAGGACGCCTCAACGCCGGACCCAACACAGGACGCCTCAACGCCGGACCCAACACAGGACGCCTCAACGCCGGACCCTTGAGAGCTCTTCCGCTGAGACACTACGTCAGCTGCGCTCACTACTGTTCCGCATGCTGCAGATCTCTCCATGGCTCTGGGACACTTCATACAAAATACTGGTGTTTGAATCCTGTCAATTCATTGGTAGCACCGGAATCCTGGCGACACCAATCAGTAACGACTTTCGTGATCAGGCACTCTCACCCAACCTGGCCCCGCCCATCTAACCTGTGCTAGCGTCTCTCATTGGCTGCTACGACCTGTCACTCTTTCAATTATGACCCGTCGATACGCCCTCAGAACACCAGCTTGAGCGGCAAAGTGGCACAGACTCCATTAATTAGTATGCGGAGCGCAGCGATTCAACGTAATATTTGAGTCTGGAGAGAGACTAACACATGACTATCCCCACCTGTCGCTAGGCCAATAACATCAAGACTCTCACATTCGTAAAAAAAAACAAACAATTACTGTAATAGTAGTTTCACGTCGGTGGCTTGAAAAAAGGTCTACAATAAAAACCCTAGCTAACAGGCCCCCACCTGGCCTTTGAGCCCTGACCCCTGACCTTTCATGATCTCCTGCAGCTCCATCTGCAGGGTCTGGATGGCCCTGAGGGGGTCCTCCCCGGCCACGCCCCTCACGCGGTGAAGGGACAGCTTCCCGTGCGCCACCGCTGCGATGTCATCGTCCTCGAGGTACACCACCTTGTTGGTGTGCTCTATGATGGCACTGAGGGGGACGAGGGAGAGAGAGATGATGGCACTGAGGGGGACGAGGGAGAGAGAGATGATGGCACTGAGGGGGACGAGGGACAGAGAGATGATGGCACTGAGGGGGACGAGGGACAGAGAGATGATGGCACTGAGGGGACGAGGGACAGAGAGATGATGGCACTGAGGGGACGAGGGAGAGAGAGATGATGGCACTGAGGGGACGAGGGAGAGAGAGATGATGGCACTGAGGGGACGAGGGAGAGAGTGATGATGGCACTGAGGGGACGAGGGAGAGAGAGATGATGGCACTGAGGGGACCGAGGGAGAGAGAGATGATGGCACTGAGGGGACGAGGGAGAGAGAGATGATGGTACTGAGGGGACGAGGGAGAGAGAGATGATGGCACTGAGGGGACGAGGGAGAGAGAGATGATGGCACTGAGGGGACGAGGGAGAGAGAGATGATGGCACTGAGGGGACGAGGGACAGAGAGATGATGGCACTGAGGGGACGAGGGAGAGAGAGATGATGGCACTGAGGGGACGAGGGAGAGAGAGATGATGATCTGACCGCCTGTCTGCGTGTCTAGCTGTTGTCGTGGAAATTAGTAGTGTTTAGAGGTTTGTTAGGCCGTAAGGTCAAGTTGGGTCATCTGGAGAGAGCAGCTGGAGAGAGCAGCTGGAGAGAGCAGCTGGAGAGAGCAGCTGGAGAGAGCAGCTGGAGAGAGCAGCTGGAGAGAGCAGCTGGAGAGAGCAGCTGGAGAGAACAGCTGGAGAGAACAGCGAGCTCTGGAACAACAGCTGAGCTCCCCAGAGCGAGTTCCCCAGTTCAGAAGGTTCTAGAAAGGGATGTTCCACTTCACTGTTTGATCTATTTTCTACGTATAGGGGACCACCACATCTTAGGTCAACTCCAGGACCCCCAGAGTGAGACGTCCTGGTCCCAGAGTGGTGTGGGCCGAGCCCAGAGGGTCACATGACCGGTCAGACCTGGCGTCAGAGGGAAGCAGGTCACATGACCGGTCAGACCTGGCGTCAGAGGGAGGCAGGTCACATGACCGGTCAGACCTGGCGTCAGAGGGAGACAGGTCACATGACCGGTCAGACCTGGCGTCAGAGGGAAGCAGGTCACATGACCGGTCAGACCTGGCGTCAGAGGGAGGCAGGTCACATGACCGGTCAGACCTGGCGTCAGAGGGAAGCAGGTCACATGACCGGTCAGACCTGGCGTCAGAGGGAAGCAGGTCACATGACCGGTCAGACCTGGCGTCAGAGGCGAAGTACAACTCCACAGCCTTCCTGTCGTTGACGGAGTGCAGAGCTGTGGTGCTGTCTACCCTGTTCCGGAAGTTTCTCTGCTGGACACCCAGGTGACCTGAAGAACACAAAGGCATGTCTTTTAAACATCACACACACACTCGTGCACACACACACACACACACACACACACACCCACACACACACGTTGAGGGCACACGGATAATGTCCGTTCAAACAAAAAGAGTTCTGTTCCATTAACAAGTAGTTAATCGAGTAACCAAATCTTACTCGAGTAAATTCTTATCGGCAATTAATCGATAGTGGATTAACTGTTAACATCCCTAATGTATTAGTTAGTTAGATTCTTCTATGGTTAGTGGCTCAGCGATCTGCCAGGCTACTCACCACTGTTATACTGGATGGGGATCTGGTCCATAGACAGCTCATACATGCTCCTCACACCAATCAGCAGAGGACTGCCTCTCCTTGGGGGTAGTGGTGGTGGGGGGGGGGGTTACAGAGAAGGGAACAGACTGAATGAGACAGCTGAACCAGAGAAATGGACCTCAGAAACAGAGAAGTGTACCTGGGACCAGACAGTGGCAGCCATGTTTGGAAGTAGCCTGATGAAGACCTAAGGGTCGAAACGTTGCGATATTCTCAATAAAGTGGAGCAGGAGAAATCAGTGTGGATCTTTCCTCTCTTCTCACTCATGTTCTCTGAGATCCAGCACCTGGCCTAGTAAGGTTGGATGAGCGCTCAGCTCTTTAGCCCTTAAGCCATGTTTATACTCCACTTCCTGTGCCATCCCTCAAACTCGTAATGGTTACGGAGCCTCGGTCAAGCCTTCTCTTCACCGGCATGTGGGGGACCTCATCCTCATCGCCAGGTTTCTTCATCATGACTCATGACTGCTGAGTCATGATGTGTGTTTGTGGTGAAGTGTTTTCCCTGGCCCTGCTTTTCCTCAAACCACCGCTCCAGACACCACACAAGTGATGAAGGAGGCTATTGTTCACTGTAGAGAATGAGAACTAACAGAAGAGCAGAGACATCTCTCTCTCACACACACACACACACACACACACACACACACACACACACACACACACACACACGTATACACACACAAGTACCTTGTGTGTGTCTGATTGTATAGCATATGTGAGTGATTACCCAATGTTCTGCGGTGTATACAATACATACACTTTTCCGTAAAGCAAAATTCTAAGAAACAATGGTGAATAGTGTGTGTGTGTTTGTGTGTGTGTGTGTGTGTTTAGTATAGCATATGTGAATGATTATCTACCCCCTCCAGTCTTGTGCAGTGGCCTCAGCTGACCAGGAGCAGGCCTCATCATGTCTTGCTCAGGCTCATAGTTTAGGATACTCTGGCTCAGACTAGACAACCGCAAAGATACATCTAGGCTTCATTCACCAACTCGACTTCCCAGAACATGTTGAAGACTAGTCCTGAACTTCAAACTGACTAAACGTATTTGCAAAGACCCATCAAGTCAAATCCTGGATTCATTTCTCTTTGAAAGCAGCGCTGTAAATGGTTTCACCTGGGCTGGCCATGGTCTGTGTGCGTGGGCCAGAGGGCCTGAGTTACACTGCCTGTCTGACGGGTTTTAGTTAGGATGTTATAGAACTAGTTCAGAACCAAGATCCGATTCCCTGAACTCTGACCTCCAGGAGAGTCCTACAGGTCATCATGTGACCCCTGGAGGCATTGGGTTGAGTTGAGGATTATGAGGGAGGCCATAAATGATGGCTGGGTGCTTCTGGAATGTGCGTTCGTGTGCGTGTGTGTGTGTGTGTGTGTGTGTGTGTGTGTGTGTGTGTGTGTGTGTGTGTGTGTGTGTGTGTGTGACGAGAGACAAGAGATGAAGACAGAGATGAGAGAGACGTGGTACTAACCTGGTAGCTATGGCTTCCCCTGGGAAATGGATGCTTTTGAAGACCAGAGCAAAAGACCCTTCCTGGGAGAGAAGACAGCAGAAACGTCAAAAACCACAAACCCCTCCTGGGGGGACAGCGCCACCTCCCACCCCTCCTGGGGGGACAGCGCCACCTCCCACCCCTCCTGGGGGGACAGCGCCACCTCCCACCCCTCCTGGGGGGACAGTGCCACCTCCCACCCCTCCTGAGGGGACACTGCCACCTCCCACCCCTCCTGGGGGGACAGTGCCACCTCCCACCCCTCCTGAGGGGACAGTGCCACCTCCCACCCTTCCTGGGGGTACAGTGCCACCTCTCACCCCTCCTGAGGGGACAGCGCCACCTCCCACCCCTCCTGGGGGGAGAGCGCCACCTCCCACCCCTCCTGGGGGGAGAGCGCCACCTCCCACCCCTCCTGGGGGGAGAGCGCCACCTCCCACCCATCCTGAGGGGACAGTGCCACCTCCCACCCCTCCTGGGGGGACAGTGCCACCTCCCACCCCTCCTGGGGTGACAGTGCCACCTCCCACCCCTCCTGGGGGGACAGCGCCACCTCCCTGGAAGCATGTCATTGCACCCGTACCCTGTACATACAGTATAACAGATAAACCCACTGGAAATACATGCACACAGGCTTAGAAAACACTTTGGATTCGGTCTGTTTTCAGTTAGCCCAAAAACTAAGGGCAGTCGAGGTTTTCTCTTCTGAGGTTCTGGGTGGGAAAGGGGAGCGGTGCAGTATGGGAAATGAGGTCACCATCTCGAATCTGTGCCAGACCCTCCTAGGAAAGCAGCGGGTGTATTGCCCAACAGCCCTCCAACTCTTTCCAGGTTTCGGAGGCCAGGGGGTTAGCGAGCTGCTAACGCTAAGAGCTCTGGTGTGGATTGCGTAACCCCAGTTCCAGGGGAAGGATAAAGCAGCGGAGGCTGTGGACAGAGGGGGCGGTCTGCAGCTGGCTGGCCCAGCATTGGGAAACAGACTGAGTCAAAGACGCCTCATATAAAAGCCTGAGTTCTATTAATCAAATGGGGCGGTAGACTTGGGTCATTGATAAGAGTGTTTATAATATAGATACAAACCGTACCTTCCACACCACTCACAGCCCAACATCCTCCATGACAGACCCTCAGCCTTGCACACACAACCCCCCCAGACTCTCCAGCCCTTACTCACCGCCAAAGACACAGATAACACACACACACACACACACACACACACGCTGCTGCTCACCAGTTGCTGTATGACACGCTCGACCAGAGTGGAGAAGGAGACATAGTCGTTCTCGCGGTTGTCGTAGACATATTTGATCAGCTTGGGGATCACTTCCGTGTCCGTCTCCGACTCAAACTCGTAGCCCTTGGAGTTCTGACCAGGGAAACATCATCTTCAATTAATCACAGGCAAGACGTCCAGCCAAATAAAGTGCTTCTTCTGAGAAATAAACAGCTTTCAGCCTCCGATAAAGCCAAATGTACCGTACAAGTCTACTGAACTGTGATGTCCTTAAAGGAGTAGTAAAGGGAAAATGCATGTTTAGCCCTGTTTTAAGGTTACTTATGATCATATACAATGATTCAGATCAAAACGTTGACAAAACTAGCACTTTTGAGAAAGTTGATAATTGCTCTACCACCGTTTTGGTCTTACAATGGATGTGGGTGGGCACCTTGAAAAATCATTAAAAAACATGTTAAACACTCAATTTCGAAGACAAGAAACTCACCGAGGTGTTAGTTGGCGTTCTGACATATAATTCGCCATAAAGTAAGATTCTAGTTCATCTGGAAAGGCTTTTTAAAATATTTAGCATAGAACTATTTAGTCGCAGCACATACGTGTGTAAACTTCCGCAAACTAGGTAGCCTAGCAACATAAACAATAACAATAGCTACCGTAAGTAGTTCCGCTTCCTGAATCCCCTCTGTGGATTGATCTACACATCTACAACGGTCGCTTCAATAAAGTCAATGGATTTCATAAAATGATCAATAAAACCCTACAGGATTCATACTTTGCGGCAAATTTGATATCAGAACACCAACGGACACCAATTACCCCCTCGGTGAGCTTCTTGTCTTTGAAATAGAGAGTTTAACATGTTTTTGAATGATTTATCAAGGTGCCCATCCACATTCATTGTATGACCAAAACGGTGGTAGAGCAATTATCAGACTTTCTCAAAAGTGCTAGTTTTGTCAACGTTTTGATCTGAACCATTGTATATGATCATAAGTAACCTTAAAACAGGGCTAAACATGCATTTTCCCTTTACTACTCCTTTAAAGATGGAAACCATAAGACAGATCACATGAGGGTGTGTCTGTGTCTTCACATCAAAGCCACTAAAACCAAACACTTCAAGCTCAAACGGGCAGCTGGGGTAGTACGTGGGTGTGTAGATGGGAGGGTCTGGAATGCTTAGGAATGGGATGCCTATTATTTCTATTTGCCATGGCGGAATTGACTTTGAATGCAGCGATCATACAGTCTACCAGGTGAAAGGTCCCCACACACTGCGTGAAAGAAGGAACACCTTTGTGAACATTCTTTTGCTGTGGCTCAGAGTGACCTTTTTCGGCGCCCAGGACCGCGGATCAGACTCACCAGGTACTTCCTGAGCTCCTTGTAGTTGGTGATGATGCCATTGTGGATCACAATGAACTCTGTGGAACGACAGGAAGATGAAATACAGGTAATAGGCCACGTTCAAATGTTTGGGTTGGAAGCAGCCCAGAAACAGAAGTCAGTTCTGTGACTTGAAGCCCACATGTCCAGGTGCAGAGTGTTATGACTCTTCCCAGGTGCCCCCTCTCCTCTCTGTCAGCACTGAGCTCGCCTAAACCCTCTCATTATTTGTCCCAGCTGACTTCTGACACTAGGGTCTTTCATGTTGCCATTTAGTCTCCACTCCCCCTCTTCCTGCAGGAGAGTGAGGCCTCATTAGCTGTGGGAGGACTGGTGACCTGACCATCCACAACCAGATGTTTCAAGTCTCTCTAAGAAAAAGGCTGCAAATTGCAAAACCTGTTTTCTGTGGTGGTTCATTGTTAGTGTGTGACTACAGCCCCTTATACAAACGGAGTATGACAATACATTCAATAAATGGATGGAAAGGTTAATTAGAAACAGCAATTCCAACCTGTGTGTGTGTGTGGTGTGTGTGTGTGTGTGCGTGTGTGTGAATGTGTGTGTGTGTGTGTGTGTGAGTGTGTGTGTGTGTGTGTGTGTGTGCGTGCGTGCGTGCGTGCGTGTGTGTGTGTGTGTGTGAATGTGTGTGTGTATGAATGTGTGTGTGCGTGTGTGAATGTGTGAATGTGTGTGTGCGTGAGTGTGTGTGTGTGTGTGGGAGTGTGCGTGTGTGTGTGGGAGTGTGCGTGTGTGTGTGTGTGTGTGTGTGTGTGTGTGCGTGTGTGTGCGAGTGTGTGTGTGCGTGAGTATGTGCGTGAGTGTGTGCGTGTGTGTGTGAGTGTGCGTGTGTTTGTGCGTGTATGAGTGTGTGAGTGTGTGAGTGTGTGTGAGTGTGTGTGTCCTCACCATTGTTCTTGTCAGAGCGTTGCGGGTGGCAGTTGAGAGCGCTGGGTTCTCCATGGGTGGCCCAGCGAGTGTGAGCGATACCGAAGTGTGTGTCCAGTTCTGCGTCCAAGTCAATAGAGTCACTCTCTGTTCACACACACACACACACACACACACACACACACACACACACACACACACACACACACACAACATGAGAAAGCTGCACCACCAACCGAAGTGCCTCAGCAGCATGAATGGCAGAACACAGGAGTGAGAGAGAGAGAGCAGTAGAACTCACTATAGAGTTCCTCATTCAGGGCTTTGACCTTCCCTCTCTTTTTGATCAAGCAGATGTTGCCACTGTCGTTCTTCCTGGGGCCGTCCACCCCGATGCCTGGCAGATAGAAGCACACATTATAGAACATACTGTCCCATAGCCAGACATGACACACAAACCCTGCTGGACTAGATTAGCCTACGTAACATTAAACCTATTGAAGACACCTGAATGCAATAAACACACATGGGAGTTTACGAGTAGAAAAGATACGCATCTAGAGAAAAGCTATTTTGATTTATGAAGAGATGATGAACTAGATAGAATACAGGTGTTCATAACGGGGGTTTGTAGCTACCTGCTGAGTCATATCCTCTGTACTCCAGCCTCTGCAGTCCCTTCACCAGAGTCTCAAAGATCTCCTTCCTGGTCCGTGGGACTCTGTAGTTCAAGTAGGCAAAGATTCCTACAGCAGATGACAGCGGAACAGGTGACTTTACAAAAGGGCACACGCATCAGAGGAAGTGGAGGACCACACTACAATGCAATCAAAGGGAATTGAGCGATCTTATTACATTCCAGTTAATACAGTTCATTATACTGGGCGTGCCACTGTGTTTCTACCCCCCCCTGCTTGTGACAGCTAGGCCACAGCTGGCTGGCCCGTTTGACAGCTGCTGCGGCCCCGTCACGCCCAGATGTGACCGGGTGCGAGTCCCGTTAGTCCAGGCGAGGGACCGGAGCCAGGCTTTTGAGTGCGATACCAAACCTACATTTTATTACATGGGCTTTCACTGTGACCGCAAAATGCTGTCTGTACCAGCCTACAGACACAGATAATTCGCAGAAAACTCATCGTGTCTGCACCGAGGAAATTATTATTATTATTATAATTATTATTATTATTATTATAATTATTCCGGCTCTCGCAGGAAGATCGTTAGGGCTACGTTACACGTTAATGATTGCCACTTTGCTAATGCATAGATAAATAAATAAGTCGATAACAAGGAAAGTATGAAAGTAACGTAATCGATCTTACCACACATGGCTGAGGAGTCTCGTAGTATTCAAGTGGAGAAAGTCCCACGTATGTATGAGGCAGCCGTGAATGACACGTTATCTGAGAGTGGAAAGAGAATAAGAGCCAGATCTCCCCCTCCCACTGGGCGTCCCCATGACAACTGAGCCGGAACCTCCCACTTAATCTTCCCTCTGCATCCGAGCCGACCTCACAGGACCTAGGATATACCTCCGCGCACAGGACCTAGAATATACCTCCGCGCACAGCACCCACTTCATCTCCCCTCTGCATCCGACCCGACCTCACAGGACCTAGAATATACCTCCGCGCACAGGACCTAGAATATACCTCCGCGCACAGCACCAGCTGCTTTCCCGCTGGCTGCGCACCTACCAAAGCTTGTTCATAGTTCTGCTGCTGCTTCTCTACTGTTTTTTATTTTGTTTTAATTGTATGTTATAGGCTTATTGTTTCAAATTTTAGAACAAGCGATGAATTTATGGGATATGGGAAAACCATCAAATCATTACAGAATAGGGAGGGAAAGTGAAAACGTGCGCCCCTAGCGGATTTGTTCCTATCGGAGAGGAGTTTCAATGTAAACTCCCATAGACCGGATTTTCTAATAATTACTGTACTATGAAGCCAATTCGGTGAAGTTATCAAAACAAAAACTTGTGAGTGTCTTTACAGTAATAACCTACTAACTGTGAGAATTTCAAACAGTATTTAGCCTTCTTTCTAATTTTTGAAATTGCTCCATTCGTTTCATAAATGGACTACAAAGCCAGGCGCGCTTATGTAGCCAGGTCACTCATGAGAACCAGGCCAGGTCCAGCCTTGGTTACGTATGTGTGTGGTGGCTGGCTTGTTTCTGTTCAGGACTGGTAGGACGGAAGCTAGTCATGCCACTGAAATAACTGTGAATTGAAATGACATGAAATGATGTCTAATAAATTAAGATAGGTCTTGTTGCTTGGACACATCAGTACCAATGCTTCCAATGCTAATCCTGCACAATAAGAGTGAGATAGCCAGTTAGCTCATGAGCTCACAACAACTAGCAGCTCCTGTAACGTTATCTATTTTGCTGCAATTGGTTCAACTTCTGTTTCGGGACAAAGGTAAGAGATAAACCCAGATAACACAAGGCTAGCGGACCTACAGCGGGTCCCCGATGGATGCTCCACCACCATTCCACCGGTAGTTAATTGTCTATGTCCTAGGCCCATTGGCTGTGGGGTCCATGGCGTGGTGGCGAGACTCCGCCCCCTCATGTCAGAGCGGTTCGGGTGTAGTGCAGTTACTTCCGGGCAATCTTCATACACCCACTGGTGAAAACCGTGTGTCTCTAGCCCGCTCAGGGGCTGAGTTGTGGAGTTCATGGCATGGATAATGGCGTGGTGGCGAGACTCCGCCCGCTTGGGTCAGAGCTGATTAAGTGCAGTACAGTGACCTCTGGGCAATCTCCTTGGGTTGGGTGCAGTGGACCCCTCTCTGGGCTACCCACCTGCCCCCACCGGTGAAGACAAGTGTGTCTCTAGCCCACTCAGGGGTTGCTGCCCTCCTGTGGCAGAAAACGGTAAATGCTCTTGTGGTAGCAACATAGAACTGCAGGTTCTGGGACCACTGCCTCTTGTGGTAGCAACATAGAACTGCAGGTCAACAACGGGGAAGAGGCAGCCAGGGAAGAAGCCAGGGAGGGAAGCAGGGAGTGACAACTACTGCAGGGTGCGATTTGTAAACCAGGCCAGGTCAAGCCTGGCTTACAGCCACGCACAAAAAAGCATCAATACATTAAGCTAATTTCTCCATCACCACCTAAAGCTGTGCCAGTCAACAGTCAGTCTAATCACTGAAAATAAACCACATGTAGGCGTAGAGCGACTGGTGCATCACATCCTATACAAAAATTAATTACTATAGGATTTGAAGTGTCCTACTCCTATTGTAATGAGGACTGTCTGTCTATAATGCAGTAGCGTACCGTGGGGTCTTGCACAGGGTCTTCTCTGACATGTTATTACTCCCAATGCCCCCCAACCCCCCCCCCTGCACACCCCGTACACACACGCAGATAGGGAGAGAAACTACGCACGTAGGGGTCAGTGGAGTCTGGTGGGTCCTAGAACCGGGTAAGCCAGGACCAACGAAGCACGCATGCGCAGCGCGCACGATTTTTTGGGGGGTGCGCTGTCAAAGCATGCCCTGATGGGTTTCACAGCACCAGAAGGGCGCTGAGCAGTGGCATTTATATGTAAAAACATACAGGAAAACTATAGTAGCCTAGGCTACTGATGCTTTTTTAAACACATCAACAAAGGCCAATAATTTGAGAGCGAGCGAATAAGAGGGCAATATTTAGGCCGAAACAACCAAGCTTTTAGGGACACACTAAATAAACTACAGAGCCATGACAACAATGGCCAAGCACCACGAAGAGAATGACGGGACGATAAAATACACCCCCTTAGGGCACAGCACTCAATAGCCTACTCCCCTACTTCACTAATCAGTGCTGAGGCTACTAGCCTACTAGGCTACTAGGCGTATTAGCCCACCGCTCCAGGTCTTGATTTGGTCTTGATTTGATTTGGTCTTGACTTCCTTAAGCTAGAATCAATTTATCTGGCCTACAATGTTAAGTGAATAACGAACTAGTAAGACCGGTGTCAACTGACCGTTAACGTGGACTGTATTTTCATGAGGACTGTAGGGGGCGACGGAGCACTACCAAAATGCTAAACACGGATGAAAATGAAGCGATATGGCAGAATACAAGACGCATTTAACTCAAAAAAAGTCTGAAAGTCGATTTCAGGCTTCCCCTTATGGTGTCAGAACGATGGCTTATGATCGAGTTTTCAAATCAAGTTTTATTTGGATTTGTATGGGTAAGCCAGGATTACCCTGGTTTATAGGAGCAATCGCCACTGGTAGGGGTACCAATAATTTGCAACACTTGGGACAATTTAATTGTTCCTATCAAAACGTAAACAACTATAATTCCGCACCAAAACTTAGTCCATTAGGCTACGACAACTCGTGCTCAAACACCACAACGCCTGAAACAGCCCTGCCAGTGCTAACCAACTCTGGGCTACTGTATTTAACATAATAACATTGCATTCATAAGCCATCGTTCTGACACCATAAGGGGAAGCTTGTCAACGACATGCAACAACAGGTCCTTATCTCTCACATAGCAGCAAATTCACACACATTGCCAACATGATCAATCTGAAATGCATAAGGTTGCGTGTCCACCGACGCCAGGAGGATGAACCAGCCAAGGTCGTGGAGGAAGCAGGAGATGAATAGTAGGTGATTCTTATGAAATGAAAGGCATCTTTTATTGCTATTCAGCTGGAGAGGTAGGGGTACACAGGCTTCCCATTTGTGCCAGTAGCCAAGTGGAATGAATCCACTGGATGTACAAAATGTAACAGTGGTTGCTACATATAGACAGTAATCTCTGAGAATGTCCCGTGTGGGAATTTATGTTAGGGATAAAAAGCTCATGATCATGATGCTGAGCCCAGTTTCTTAAGTGAGAGGAGCACGCACACTTTCCTCAGTATTGTGACAGTATTACTATGTTAAACCCTTAATAAGCATTATTTGACCTTTCAATTCTCTTCACTTACATAAACAGACAGTGAGTGTGTAGTCTCTGAAATCATAAAGAAATATAATGACAACTAACAGAAATACTAAATGCTAAATAGCTTAACTCAAATAGGCTACTCATTGAATTGATGAAACTGAACAAGGAACAGTCTATCTAAGCCTGTTGCTGCCCTCCCGTGGCCGAAAACGGTACATTTTGTCTATAACACAACCTTTTCTGTGCAACGTCATCATTCTGTTTCGACATTGCGCACGCATTGCTATAATGACACCGGTCAATAGAATCAATGTATTTGATCTATGGACCTGGTGGCATCCGTAGTTCATTCTTTTGTTGCCAAAATGCGCGCGCACACTTAATTGTGTACGAACAATAAAACGGTCTATATACTGTATAATGGATAATTACTGAGACACCTATACTGTAGGTATAATTTCAAAACAGGAGTATTTCAAATGTTCAATTACTGCACATAAATTCAATAACTGACATAGCACCACCAGGTAACCACATTTTACCTAGATTCTATAATATCCAGTGATGCAAACATAAGTTGTAAAGGTACATACAATAGCAAGAATATGCATAGCAAACAGGTACATTGGAATTCTTGTCTTCACTTGTCCTGTCCAGTCCTAGACATTTAAAGCAATTAGACATTTAAAGGCAATTTACTGGCAAACTAGCATTCTATCAGTATGACGCTCATCTAGCCTACTCAAGGGCGTAGGTTTGCGTATGGACGGTCGGGACATGTCCCTACCAACATTTTGGGAGTCCCAAATTGTCCCTACCAACTTTTAAGCAACCTTGTTCGCATTATCTTTGGAGTGTAGTTATATTAGATAATTTAGATGACCTTCCAATAGTTTGGAAAGACAGAATTGACCGTACCATTTTGAGTGAGTTAGTTTGCATTGTTCGGAGTTACATATTAGACCGTTAGCCTACCCCTTTCCTCCACCGTGAATATGCCATCCCAGTATTATTTTGATATTTTTTAAACTCACGTTTGATTGGCTCATTTGCCTAAGATAGATCATTGCATTTTTTTTACATTTTGCTGGATCTGAAGACCAACAGCCTTACAGATAGAAGCTGACAGCAAGCCATACAGTTGTGATTCTGACAGCCGTTCAGGTACATCCACCACAATGTTGCCTCCCCCTCTGAAGAGGATGAGGGATATCAGGAGCTTTTTCTCCGCAACTGTAAGTAACGTTAGCGTTAGCTAGGTTAGCTAGCTACTGGTAAACTAAGTAGCTAACGTTAGGCAGTAACCACATGAAAACCAGCTAGGTTGGTGCTAGCTAATGTTACCTAAACTAACATCACTTGTCTTTTCATTGTGGCAAATTATCAACTGCTGATGCTGTCTAGCTAGCAACTGTTAAGATGGCTTCTATCATACTGTAACATTAGGATTGCAGCAGCCATTACATTATCATACAGCTGCCCATCAGAGATTCAATTGAATGGGACATCACGGCGTCCTCACAACTAACGACTGTTAGTGTCAGCAATGAATACTAGCCGATAGGCTATTAGCTAGCTATAGCTTTGTCAAACCCAGCTAGACGTGATGCTAATTTTCACCATATTAAACTCCCATTAACTTATGCTAAAAAATGTCAGTGATATTAAAGTCGTAAGTTTTGATATAAAAATAAATACATTGTTTTAGCCTGACAGGGGTTCTTGTTACAATTATAGGGGAAACTGAATACTCATACGTTATCTAGAGGTTAGCCAGCCCGTGAGAGCTCTTAATGTTAGTTTTATGAGGGCTCGGGTCTGTAGTTCTTTATACAAGCCTGTCCCTGTGTAGCCTGGTTTCCTAGTTATTAGCTAACGTATACTTGCCAACTGGAATCTCATAATTTTCCTCTTACTATATTGGCTGGAGGGTGTTTTAAACAAAGTAGTGTATGTTGAAGTTTTTTTCCCCCAACTAACTGGGCATCCAGGATTGTGGAATTTCACAATAGGTATTGCCTACTGTCTGGTATTTTGTGACTCCCCTAATGGACAGATATATCAATGTATGAGTTGAATGTCAGTTTAAAAATCCATTGAAAATCTCAATTTTAATAAAATCATTTTTATGCATGAAACACAGCAGTAGAGAGAGAGAGAGAGCGGAGATACACAGCAGCAGCCGAGAGAGAGAGTGGAGGGACGCAGCAGCAACCAAGAGAGAGAGAGAGAGAGAGAGTGTGGAGGGACACAGCAGCAGCAGAAGTCGAGAGAGAGTGGAGGGACGCAGCTGCAGGCAGGATGTGATACACTAAGAACATTGTATTGGTATTATTCAATTTCATAAATATATGAATATTTAAGAGGTTTAACCTCTCGTCCCCGGCAAAAATTGTGTATGCAGGCTACACTGTTATATGGTCCCTACCAATGTTGAAACCAAACCTACGCCCTTGAGCCTACTTATCCCATCTAATCATGGTTGGCTGTGACTGTGTCCATGATACAGGCAGTGCAATTACATAACATGTGAAGTATACTGTAGACTGCCATAAAGCTCTTGACCCAACGAATGCACCCTCATGCTGACATCACTGCAATGCTTGGCATGAAAAGTCAGATGTAATCTTCCCAGTGTGATGTATGCCCCCCGCCTGCCCCCCACACCCCCCACACGCACGCATGCAAGCACACACGCACAATTAATGCTGATGATCATTCAATGATGATTCCACAGCTTTCTTCTATGACATCATAGAACAATCATAGCCATAACTAACTAAATTCTAAAGATCCATCACACATTCCGTCTCCTCCTGGAGTGCATTCACCATTAATTTCCTGTGAACGTTTCAAACTTTCCTGATGGCTTTTCCGCATTTAAAGCTTCTCATTGGAGTTGCTCTCTTGGTGGCTGCGACCATGATCGATCCTTCGGACATCAAGGCCTTCAGAGACACCCTGATGTCTCTCACTGTGCCTGACCAGTGGGCTGCCTCTCCGCCCACTAGAGCGGGCCGCGTCTTCATCACCCACGACTGCCACTTACTGGACCATGACGACGGCCGCTTCGCTGGTCTTCAAACGGGGACAGAGACGCCCCACGCCCAGCAGATGGAGACCAGCATGTTCTGGGTCTGGGACCTGTTAGCTAAGACCTTTGCGACAAAGAACACCAACGCCCAGCAGAAGACGAGAGTAGCCCTGGTCATCCCCATGATCGAAACACCGACAAGGGTCAGCGCTTTGGACAGCGGCGCACAGAAGAAGACCGGCGGGTTCTGGGACTTCTCAGCTAAGACCTCGGCTAAAATAGTCCTTGCTGTGGGAGTTACGTTCCTAGGAGCAGCAATGTTCTGCCTTCTGCGAGGAATTCATTAGGGGCAGTCCTCCAGGTAAACTGGGGCAGCATGGAGGGGACTGAGGAGGTGCAGACTGGCCAATAGGAGGAGACTGACAGAAACCTCTGATATTTTCTTTTTTGTTTGTTGTAATAGTTTAATAAAAGTGTCAAAATGTATTGGGTATCTGTTTTTGAGGCTTTGTTGTACCCTAGGCTTACTAAATGGGCTCTGGTAGCCTAGGGAGAAAGAGAGAGAGGGAGAGAGAGACCTTGCTGCTTTCATATCTCTCAATAGCTGTCTGTTGATTATGTCCACTTATACATGTAGTTCTTTACCACCTCGTTACAAAAAATATATACATAATTCGGATTGTGATTGAAAATTAACTATGATCACCAGAATCAATAAAGTTTGTCTCCAAGTATATCATATTTAATGCATTCTACTAACTTTTCGATGTAGACCGAGATATACAGTAATTTTTCAGAAAATGTGCTATGAGAAATCCCATTCATTCTCTCGGCATCATGAACACTGCCTGCCGCTAGGGGGCGATGAGATTACTTTCTCTCCCTATGGAGAATCTTGCAAATGTTGGAAAGATTTCCCCAAACTGATGTGGTAATCTCAAGACCTCATCTGGATTGAGTAGAACTCGACTAGTGACACGGATTCCAATGGAGGGGGATTGTGCTATAACTAGATTTGATGTCGTAAGCAATATGGATAATTGGCTAATTTGACATGCATAATTTCAGCAGCAAGTCGATTTCTGAATAGGCTCTGTGCACCAGCTCCACTACTTCCTGAAAGTCACTTGGAATCTTTATTTCCTGTCCTATATGATTGGATTAAGTGATTAATCAGGTGTGCGCTGGGTCTGCCGCACACCTGATTAATCACTTAATCCAATCATATAGGACAGGAAATAAAGATGCCAAGTGACTTTCAGGAAGTAGTGAAGCTGGTGCACAGAGCCTATTGTGCCAACTGTAGTTGAAGCCCGTGAGCCAGAACTACCCAATCACGACCTTTCAACTGGACTCGGGGGCGCGCACGGGGCCCGCGCTTTCCTGGTCCATCTGTCTCAAGCCCCCAGGAATCGAAATCTAAAGTGAAGGCCTATTGAACCGCGCCATCTTGGCTAGATTTGTAGTCACTTGGCTATTTCCGGTTACTTTTGACTTGCGCAGTTGAGCTTCTCTGGCCGACGCGCGTCCACGAAAAAGTTCACATTTCTCTGAAATGTAGACGCGCGTTCCCGACTCTCCCCGCTTTGATTTAGCAATGAAAACCGGCTTGCATATTAACCTGTTTTTGTCAAATATATCAATTGGAGAAATTATTTTTTGATCCTGGCATCTTAGTTTTAACAAGTTAAATATAATTGAACATGTTTTGTTTGCTAGTAGATGGTATTCATTCCGTTCGCGATAACGTTATTGCAGCCAGGCTAAATTCCTCCAGGGAGCCAGTGACCGGCGAGTTGAAAAGCTTCACTCCCCGCCAGCAGGAGCTCTGGCCGCGGCTACCGCATCTCGGAAAACCCGCTGAGTTCGTGGCTGCTATTTCACATTCGCCCTTGATCAATCCCAATACCGATCCATGGTAATAATGAATCAATCGTTCAGATCAGATCGGCAGTGCTGCATGCATGTTACAACATCATTGTTAGCTTTATTAACATAACCATAGCCTACATTTATCTCTCTAACGTTAGGCTATCCATCACACCAGTCGGCCATTCGATAGCTGGAAGCGGTCAACGCCAACGTTGACTGAAAACACCCAAACTCAGTGTATCGTTTCATCTTCATGCTACACATCAACTCCTTTACATTGTATGTGAATAAATTCCTGTTATTCTAAAAATATCCCATTTCTGTCCATTCCTGGAAAAGGCTAATAATTGCTGTCAAATGATCACTCCAGTTTATCACCGTATCCCACTACCATTTCAACTATGCACAGGAGGTTGTCTTGTGGTCATTTTCATTAAAAAATGATTAGCCTGATCAGTTTGTTGTATGTATTAAGCCCTTTTTGAGCGGTATGCTTGTATTAATAGCTTATAGCTTGCCATACTCACCAACCTTGGGACCTCAGAAATAGGGAGCATTTCCAAACCAAATTGCGGGGGGGGGGGGGGGGGGGGGGGGGCATTAAAAGCATTACAAATTAGACATTAAAAGCATTAAAACGAAATGTGAAACATTATATATATATATATATGTGTGTATGGAGCAATTGTTTTTAATGTCCGACTTTTGTCTGTGCTGTTCAGTAAATGTGCATCTGTCCTAATTTATTGTAGCCTATCTACTACACAACCTAGTTCAAATGTATGAATCTCCCGCGGAAGTCAGGAGGGTTGGCAAGTAGGCTATGGTCACTGCTCCCCAGTAAAATTGAATAATTGAGGGGTTACTTACAGTACAAAAAAGTACAGCATTTGTAGAACTCGGATGATACTACATAAATTGCCATGCAAAGCCAGAGACTGTTGCTTGTAGACGACAAGACTGCTGTAACCATTCAAATGTGGAGGCTACACTGCATTCAAGGTGGGTTGGCTTACTTGACACAGAACACAGAAAACGGACACCACAAAAAAGGGCTTAAAGCAGGTCCTAAACAGCAGCAGGTCTGGTTGAGGTGTGAACTGGTCTCCTAAAAATGGCTTGAGCTGTGAGGATAAGAGGAGGCACACTGTTTCTGTTATTACATTTCAATAATAGAATATGACACACAAACCACTTACATACACACATACACATACAGCCCGTCTTGGTTTAAAGCCCACTCACCAACGTCAAGGTGCAAGCCTATCGAGTGGGAACACGAGACCAATCACGAACAGGACAAACTCAGACGGGACAACACAGCATACAAATAATCGAGGAATATACACAACATCTAAATATAAGACCAAATTTTCTTAAACTATTGGAGACTTGGAAATAACAACTAGGCCTACATGAAGACTTTCACAGTTTCAGACTGCTGTAACCATTAAAGTTTGGAGTAGGCTGCATAAGCTTACACTTAACAATGCACACACACAAAACGCTCAAAAAGGGCTTAATACATACAACAAACTGATCAGGCTAATCATTTTTTAATGAAAATGACCACAAGACAACCTCCTGTGCATAGTTGAAATGGTAGTGGGATACGGTGATAAACTGGAGTGATCTTTTGACAGCAATTATTAGCCTTTTCCAAGAATGGACAGAAATGGGATATTTTTAGAATAACAGGAATTTATTCACATACAATGTAAAGGAGTTGATGTGTAGCATGAAGATGAAACGATACACTGAGTTTGGGTGTTTTCAGTCAACGTTGGCGTTCACCGCTTCCAGCTATCGAATGGCCGACTGGTGTGATGGATAGCCTAACGTTAGAGAGATAAATGTAGGCTATGGTTATGTTAATAAAGCTAACAATGATGTTGTAACATGCATGCAGCACTGCCGATCTGATCTGAACGATTGATTCATTATTACCATGGATCGGTATTGGGATTGATCAAGGGCGAATGTGAAATAGCAGCCACGAACTCAGCGGGTTTTCCGAGATGCGGTAGCCGCGGCCAGAGCTCCTGCTGGCGGGGAGTGAAGCTCTTCAACTCGCCGGTCACTGACTCCCTGGAGGAATTTAGCCTGGCTGCAATAACGTTATCGCGAACGGAATGAATACCATCTACTAGCAAACAAAACATGTTAAATTATATTTAACCTGTTAAAACTAAGATGCCAGGATCAAAAAATAATTTCTCCAATTGATATATTTGACAAAAACAGGTTAATATGCAAGCCGGTTTTCATTGCTAAATCAAAGCGGGGAGAGTCGGGAACGCGCGTCTACATTTCAGAGAAATGTGAACTTTTTCGTGGACGCGCGTCGGCCAGAGAAGCTCAACTGCGCAAGTCAAAAGTAACCGGAAGGCCAGAAAAGCACAACTGCGCAAGTCAAAAGTAACCGGAAATAGTCAAATGACTACAAATTTTGCCAAGATGGCGCGGTTCAATAGGGCTTCATTGTTGATAGCGGCCAGTGAATGGAGTGGCTGTATCCAGTTTATATAATACATCCATGATCTGTCTCCTCTAGGGTCGGATGAGTGGTGGATGAGTGGTGGATGAGTGGTGGGGGGGAAGCGAGTAGACATGGCTGCCCTCAGTAAGATACCGCACAGCTGCCACGAGATAGGACACACCTGGAACCCGTCCTGTGCGCTGTCTGCCCTGGACATCACCGCAGGGGCTCTGGAGGTCTCCTTCAAGATATACGCGCCTCTCTATCTGGTGAGTTGAACATGGATCTGTCCTTGACAGACTGAGCCCAGCCTCCTCAAGGCCCAAGTTCATGCACTTCCTTTCACTCACCAGGTCGCTAGGCTATTCTTATCTTTCCGAAGGCGTGTTAATTTACCTATTTTTGTAGTTAGATGTCATGCATACTTTACACTACGCAGTAATCGTGAATGCAAATAGCAGTAAGACTGTCCGCCAGTGAGTTATCCACATTAGCTAGTGAGCTAGTAGCTAACTCATGGACCCATAAGAGCTAACACAGCTAGTTACACAACTGGGAAGCTAGCTAACGGGCTAGCCAGCTGTGTTCATGCTTCACTGAACTTCTCATTATTTCTATATGCATGTTTCGAATTGCATAGTAAGTGAGCTAGTTAACGTTATCTAACAATTGTCTAAACGTATTGATGACTTAATAGATCCAACTTGTATTAGCTAGCTGCTAGCACAGAGATAGCTTTAGCTAGCTGTCTGGTGCTGCTCACCAGGCTCACTCACAGCTGGCACAGAACTGCTTCTGCCTTCAACATGGTCACTAGCCATGGTTGCCTGTTTCTGAACATCCAGTACACATTGAGTTATCTGTTTTAAAAGGCTAGTGCTAGCTACCAGAACACAGCCAGGACATTGTGAATGGGTTTATTGAGTAGTTGTACTAGGGGACAGCCGGTTGGGGACTAGGGGACAGCCGGTTGGGGACTAGGGGACACCTGGTTGGGGACTAGGGGACAGCCGGTTGGGGACTAGGGGACACCTGGTTGGGGACTAGGGGACAGCCGGTTGGGGACTAGGGGACACCTGGTTGGGGACTAGGGGACAGCCGGTTGGGGACTAGGGGACAGCCGGTTGGGGACTAGGGGACAGCCGGTTGGGGACTAGGGGACAGCCGGTTGGGGACTAGGGGACACCTGGTTGGGGACTAGGGGACAGCCGGTTGGGGACTAGGGGACAGCCGGTTGGGAACTAGGGGACAGCCGGTTGGGGACTAGGGGACAGCCGGTTGGGGACTAGGGGACAGCCGGTTGGGGACTAGGGGACAGCCGGTTGGGGACTAGGGGACAGCCGGTTGGGGACTAGGGGACAGCCGGTTGTTTGTGACCGAGCTGCCAGGACTGTAACGTGACATGTTGCCAGCCAGACGTCAGTAGTTGTAAGAGGCTTGGTTCTGTCTGGTTATTCCGGATAATAGATAACAACTTAATAGTTTGGCATGTTGTTTATCCACCAACCTGAATTCAATAGACAAGTACGTAAGTGCAAGTACAGGTTCTTGTAATCGACCTTGTACTTATCAGTGCTAATCAGTTCCTCATTCCAGTCCTAGGTACTCAGCGTTACATTTAAAGGTTCTCAAACTGTTTTCTTACCATGCTATCCGTCGTCTAGCAGTCTATCAGGATCATCTTGATCCTCTTATCCCATCCGATCATGGATGACTATGTCTGCGTAAATGATGTAGGCAGTGCAGTTAAACAACATTCAGTTGTTTCAGTTGCAGTTAAACAAGTAATTGTTTGGGTGTTGGTTCAAGTGTACAGCACTGTACAGTACTTGGCCCACCCACCGCCAGTCCTAAAACTTTTATATCTTTTACAATTCAGGTTATTGTCCTTACAATCCTGTTATCACTATTGCTCATTTGCACCTTTCTCTCGTATCTTGCTCCCAAGTTTGTTGCCCAATTTGAACTAATCCTCAGCCAATGCTCTTTTAGTATTTATTTAGTGCTAGTGAGGTCGATTTGTCAGGGTCAGTCAGAGCTCTTGCTTCTCTTAATACTCTGTGTCTGTGTGTGTCTGTGTGTGTGTGTGTGTGTGTGTGTGTGTGTGTGTGTGTCTGTGTGTGTTACAGATAGCAGCCATCTTGAGAAGGAGGAAGAAGGAATACTACATGAAAAGGCTGCTTCCTGAGATCCTACAGTCCACCTCTTTCCTCACAGCTAATGGAGGCCTTTACATTGTCTTCTTCTGCATCCTCAGGTAGCTACACTCTGCTGTGTGTGTGTGTGTGTGTGTGTGTGTGTGTGTGTGTGTGTGTGTGTGTGTGTGTGTGTGTGTCCCACATGGGCGCTGACGGTTGTGCCAGTAGGGACGTCCCCTTTGGAGGGCCTGTCAGCGCTCCTTTGAGGAGTGAGCTTCACCAGCTACTCCACATTTCACTCAGTTACACGTGTGTGTGTGTGTGCGCGTGCGTGTATGTGTGTGTGTGCGTGTACGTGTGCGTGCGTGTGCCTGCGTGTACGTGTGCATGTTTGCCCAGTCCACTGTAAACACACAGACTTTGTCCTTGATTCAGTCAGCATGCGTCCAACACCCAATCAGAGTCCTCAAAGGATGGCTCTGCTCTTTGTCCCAGTGCTGGAGGGAGGGACAGAATGTCCACTGAGGGAGATAATAAAAGCAACATGATGCAATTTCAGTTGCGTAACAAAAACAATTAAAACGCATTCAATTTGACAGTTACACTATTAGGGCTGTCCCTAACGACTATTTTTCTAACGATTAATCTAGCGATTATTTTTTCGATTAGTCGATTAATCTAACGACTAATTTAACGATTATTCTAACGATTATTTTTTTACTGTTCGATTAATATATCACTTAATTTTCCCCAAATAAATGTCAAAAACGTCTCTTATTAACATTTCAGTATTTTATTCAATTATTCCTGTACAAATATATAAATCATGCTTCTGCACTGCAGGGCAATATTCCACAAAAAAAAAAATCCTCTCTGTCTTACAGTCCAACATAAAATATAATATTATAAAATATAAAAGTTAACTTCAAATAAAAGGAAAAGTGCAAGTAATGCAGTAGGCAAGTTCAAGTCATTTTCAGGACGAATACCAAAATAAATACCAACATAAAATCCTCTAATTAGTGCAATTCGAGTGCAATTCTAACCGGAATACCGTAACTATAACTCTCAGTAACAATAACGATCTCAGTAACAATATAACATTCTCCCCCTCTCTCTGCTCTCCCCCTCCTCTCTCTCCCCCTCCCACGCTCCTCTCTCTCCCCCCCTCCTCTTCTCTCTCTCCTCCTGCCTCCTCTTCTCTCTCCTGCGCTCCTCTCTCCCCCTCCCCCTCACTCCTCTCCCCCTCTCTCTCTCCTCCTGCCTCCTCTTCTCTCTCCCCCTCCCCCGCGCACCTCTCTCCCACACGCTCCTCTCTCCCCCGTCTCCTCCCCTCTCCCCTTCTCTCTCCTCCTGCGCTCCTCTCTCCCTCGCTCCCTCTCCCCCTTCTCTCCTGCGCTCCTCTCTCCCCCTCCCCCTCTCGTGCGCTCCCCTCTCTCCCCCTGCCCCCTTCTCTCTCTCGCCCTCCCCCCTTCGCTCTCTCCCCCTCTCTCCCTTCTCCCCCCTCCACCTTAGGCATTACTGTGGAGGAATGTGAGCATGTCCACATCTCTTTCTTTCTTTCTTCTCCATCAAATTTGTGAAGTGGTGCCTGGAGGGAAGTGTATACCCTGGGTGAAATGTGTTGATCATCTCACGGAAGCCTTGACCCTCCACAATAGCAACAGGTCTCATGTCCTTGACGATCATCTGTAAGATGCAGTTAGAAAGCTGAGCAGCCATCTGGGGTGTGCATGGAGTTGTGTTCTTTTTGTGGAAAAAGTCCTCCACACTGCTTTGCCTCCTGAAAATATTAAGCACATTAGTTAATTAAATAGCTAATGCTAATAGTGGCATATTTAAAAATAAGACTAGTTTTAATGTTTTCTCAGGCGAGAAAGTAACCATGTAGATTACCAATATGTGGTCAGTTTATCCAAATAACCTCTGTTTTCGGAGATTTTCGCACACCGTTCTTCAAAAGCTCCGGTAGCTTCCCTGTTGCCTAGCAACATTTGCTTGTAAACAAAACGCTCTGCGCCCTACCTCGCGCAAAGCACACATTTCTTATCATGTGTAGGCCCCTTAATTTCCACCTCACTGCTATGTTTAGCCAACTTGAATGCCAACATGGCCATTTAGAAGTCTGTCCATCACCACAACACATAGCTAGCTAGTAGCTACATGGCTAGATAACGTTACTCTCGCTGCTATGTTATGATTAGCTAAATTGATGCTAACGTAGCCATTTAGGTGCGAGCACCACAATGACAATAGGCTACCGTAGCTAGCCAGCTACAAAGCTAACGTTACTAACACCAGAAGACATACAAACTGTGGTGAGCTACATTGCTTGTGTAACATTAGCTAGTAGCTATCCATTTTTCACTCATACACGGCCAGAAAAGTGAACAGAAATACAACGGTGACTTACGGTGCTATCTTGCGGCTGTCTTCACAAAGAGCTCCGCTGGTCGCAGCCATGTTGTTTATTTGCGACGCATCGACGCACATTACGCAAGTCGACGTATTGGCGTAGTCGATTACGTCGACTAAGTCGACGCGTCGTCCCAGCCCTATACACTATGCAATTAAGGACACTTGAGGAGGCGTACAATACTTTTAGAGAATGTTTAGGCTTTATCCCAAATCGGTGATTGTATATTTAATTGATGGATTTGAAATTATGTATGGCATTCTATGTTTCATGTGAAGATAGTATTCTAATCTCTGTCACCTACCCCCTTGTTCTTAGCACTGTTAAATATTAGAAAATGCTTGGCAAATAGTAATTTGTGTGTGTGTGTGTGTGTGTGTGTGTGTGTGTGTGTGTGTGTGTGTGTGTGTGTGTGTGTGTGTGTACCCTGCACTGTGTGTGTGTGTGTGTACCCTGCACTGTGTAGGAAACTCTTTGGTGGGTTCTACTCATGGACGACTGGGTTTGGAGCGGCCCTACCTGCCTCCTACATCTCGATCCTCATAGAACGCAAGAGCAGGTGAGACCTTAAGCTCCGCACCATAAGTGTTACAGAGAGCAGCGCAGATATCTTTGTGTGTGTGCACCAAATACATGAAGTGCCCGAATACTTCAAGGTACCCCACCACTAGGGGTGTAACGGTAGGAAAACATCCCGGTTCGGTACGTACCTCGGTAGGAAAACATCCCGGTTCGGTACGTACCTCTGTAAGGAAACATCCCGGTTCGGTACGTACCTTGGTAGGAAAACATCCCGGTTTGGTACGTACCTTAATAGGAAAACATCCCGGTTTGGTACGTACCTTAATAGGAAAACATCCCGGTTTGGTACGTACCTTGGTAGGAAAACATCCCGGTTTGGTACGTACCTTGGTAGGAAAACATCCCGGTTTGGTACGTACCTTGGTAGGAAAACATCCCGGTTTGGTACGTACCTTAATAGGAAAACATCCCGGTTTGGTACGTACCTTGGTAGGAAAACATCCCGGTTCAGTACGTACCTCAGTATAAAAACATCCCGGTTCGGTACGTACCTCGGTAGGAAGACATCTCGGTTCGGTACGTACCTCGGTAGGAAAACATCCCGGTTCGGTACGTACCTCGCTAGGAAAACATCCCGGTTCGGTACGTACCTCGGTACGGACGTCTTGGTTCGGTTCAGGAGCGACGCACCTGAACCGTCGTTTTATGGATATGGATGGATATGGATCTAACCCAGACCCCACTAAGTATGGATCTAACCCAGACCCCACTAAGTATGGATCTAACCCAGACCCCACTAAGTATGGATCTAACCCAGACCCCACTAAGTATGGATCTAACCCAGACCCCACTAAGTATGGATCTAACCCAGACCCCACTAAGTATGGATCTAACCCAGACCCCACTAAGTATGGATCTAACCCAGACCCCACTAAGTATGGATCTAACACAAACCCCACTGAGTATGGATCTAACACAGACCCCACTGAGTATGGATCTAACACAGACCCCACTGAGTATGGATCTAACCCAGACCCCACTGAGTATGGATCTAACCCAGACCCCTCTGAGTATGGATCTAACCCAGACCCCTCTGAGTATGGATCTAACCCAGACCCCTCTGAGTATGGATCTAACCCAGACCCCTCTGAGTATGGGTGGGAAAGGAATAAAGACACCAAGTCTCACTCTGTTGTTGTTGCGCTACAGAAAGCCCATGCTACACCGGCCCTGTGGCTGTGGATCAGCCAGTCTGGCTTCTACAATGTTTTATAAGTGTCCCTCTCGATAACAGTGAACACACAGTACACGTACCAGTCAAACATTCTGTTGTCTTTGAGGAAGACATTGATTAAAGCAATGCATTGCGATATTTGGACCTTTACAAACATGTCTGGTGCTAATTCTCCAATTAGATTAACTCAAAGTAAGCTGAATCGTCCAAACGGTCTACTCAGAAAGATAATACATTGACATTTATTACCTTTTAAAACTCGCGCCCCCGGGACGCAGCATTGTCGAAGTGCGCAACGTTGTGCTTAAACAACACAGTAGTAGCTAACTATTCCAGCGTCTATGGATATCATGCGTTTTAGCTCAATGATATCATGGTGGAGGTGAGAAAACCAAGCGAAACATTACGGAGGAAGCCAGAAAAAGAAAAATACAATCTGATAACTTTATGACAGTACGACAGTGCACTTACTCGCAGAGCCTGTGGGGGCGCAGTTCCGAGAAAACGCTACGTATTGCTTTAATAATTCTATTGGCAAGCCTCGATTTTCAATACAAACACAGATACTGTACATTAAGTAAGTTAAGTTGGACTAAAATTACACAAATTACCTAAAGAAAGGAATATTCTCTTAGTAGAGTAAGTCATAAAAGCATAGAGCATGTGATGGTGTCAGTATGGTTACTTCTTCATGTGATGGATATTAATTACTCCTACCCCCTCATCCATGCTTATCTGGAGTACATCTTTTGGTTGCAGGTGTTCAGAATGTCATTTTGCAAGCAAACATATACTTTATATTATTAATACACACATTATAACAAATACTTTGAAATGCAACTTTATTATCCAGCACAGGCTGATATTCTGACTGATGGACAATGTACACAAACGCACGTCATCACACATAACGAATCACTCAATGAGTCCATAGGATCCCATAGAATGGAAGTGCTTGTCTATGTGCAGTGGCGTTATACAAGTCCAGACTTACATTATTATGAATTTAATAGCTAAATGTGAATGAAATATGAACTACATTTCACCCACTACAACAGACAAAGGGCAATAAATAAGATTGCAAACAAAACATTCAAGGAAGAGTGCGGAGCTCAAATTAAAATAAAAATAAAAAGATGTATGAATGCGTTTGTGATGCGTTTGTGATGAGTAATAGTCAGATGAAGGTAGTCTGTGGTGGGATGTGCGGTGTGTAACACTGTTAATCACTTCCTGTTCTGTCTTTCTGCTCACAGGAGAGGGCTGCTGACCATATACATGACAAACCTTGTAAGAGCTGAGGAGTTTTAATTCATTTCAGATTCATATTTTACAACACTTGTGAAGTTTGTCAGACAGTTAATGGTTGTAGAGACAGCTGACCGTTGTGTGTTTCTCTCAGGCCACTGAGACCATCTTCCGCATGGCCGTGACAAGAGGCATCGTCAACCCACTCAAACATGGAGAGGTGACCACGCTGAGCTGGACTCTACACGCTGAGCTGGGGAGGGGTAGAGGGATGGAGGGGTAGAGGGATGGAGGGGTAGAGGGGTGGAGTGGTAGAGAGATGGAGGGGTGGAGGGATGGAGGGGTAGAAGGATGGAGGGGGGTGGAGGTGGGTGGAGAGGTAGAGGGATGGAGGGGTAGAGGGATGGAGGGGTAGAGGGATGGAGGGGGGTGAAGTGGTAGAGGGATGAGGGGGATGGAGTGGTAGAAGGATGGAGGGGTAGAGGGGTGGAGAGGTAGAGGGATGAGGGGGGTGGAGAGGTAGAGGGATGAGGGGGATGGAGTGGTAGAAGGATGGAGGGGTAGAGGGGTGGAGAGGTAGAGGGATGAGGGGGGTGGAGAGGTAGAGGGATGAGGGGGATGGAGTGGTAGAAGGATGGAGGGGTAGAGGGGTGGAGAGGTAGAGGGATGAGGGGGGTGGAGAGGTAGAGGGATGAGGGGGATGGAGTGGTAGAAGGATGGAGGGGTAGAGGGGTGGAGAGGTAGAGGGATGAGGGGGGTGGAGAGGTAGAGGGATGAGGGGGATGGAGTGGTAGAAGGATGGAGGGGTAGAGGGGTGGAGAGGTAGAGGGATGGAGGGGGGTGGAGAGGTAGAGGGATGGAGGGGGGTGGAGTGGTAGAGGGATGGAGGGGTAGAGGGGTGGAGAGGTAGAGATATGAGGGGGATGGAGAGGTAGAGGGATGGAGTGGTAGAAGGATGGAGGGGTAGAGGGATGGAGGGGGGTGGAGGTGGGTGGAGAGGTAGAGGGATGGAGGGGGGTGGAGAGGTAGAGGGATGGAGGGGGGTGGAGAGGTAGAGGGATGGAGGTGGGTGGAGAGGTAGAGGGATGGAGGGGGGTGGAGAGGTAGAGGGATGGAGGGGGGTGGAGAGGTAGAGGGATGGAGGGGGTGGAGAGGTAAAGGGATGAGGGGGGTGGAGAGGTAGAGAGATGGAGGGGGTGGAGAGGTAGAGGGATGGAGGGGGGTGGAGTGGTAGAGGGATGGAGGGGTAGAGGGGTGGAGAGGTAGAGATATGAGGGGGATGGAGAGGTAGAGGGATGGAGTGGTAGAAGGATGGAGGGGTAGAGGGATGGAGGGGGGTGGAGGTGGGTGGAGAGGTAGAGGGATGGAGGGGGGTGGAGAGGTAGAGGGATGGAGGGGGGTGGAGAGGTAGAGGGATGGAGGTGGGTGGAGTGGTAAAGGGATGAGGGGGGTTGAGAGGTGGAGAGATGGAGGGGGTGGAGAGGTAGAGGGATGGAGGGGGTGGAGAGGTAGAGGGATGGAGGGGGTGGAGAGGTAAAGGGATGAGGGGGGTGGAGAGGTAGAGAGATGGAGGGGGGTGGAGAGGTAGAGGGATGGAGGTGGGTGGAGAGGTAGAGGGATGGAGGTGGGTGGAGAGGTAGAGGGATGGAGGGGGGTGGAGAGGTAGAGGGATGGAGGGGGGTGGAGAGGTAGAGGGATGGAGGGGGTGGAGAGGTAAAGGGATGAGGGGGGTGGAGAGGTAGAGAGATGGAGGGGGTGGAGAGGTAGAGGGATGGAGTGATGGAGGGGTAGAGGGATGGAGGGGGGTGGAGGTGGGTGGAGTGGTAGAGGGATGGAGGGGGTGGAGAGGTAGAGGGATGGAGGGGGTGGAGAGGTAGAGGGATGGAGGTGGGTGGAGTGGTAAAGGGATGAGGGGGGTGGAGAGGTAGAGAGATGGAGGGGGTGGAGAGGTAGAGGGATGGAGTGATGGAGGGGTAGAGGGATGGAGGGGGGTGGAGGTGGGTGGAGTGGTAGAGGGATGGAGGGGGTGGAGAGGTAGAGGGATGGAGGGGGTGGAGAGGTAGAGGGATGGAGGTGGGTGGAGTGGTAAAGGGATGAGGGGGGTGGAGAGGTAGAGAGATGGAGGGGGTGGAGAGGTAGAGGGGTGTAGGGGTGGTAGAGAGAGGTAGAGGGGTGTAGAGGGTTGGAGTGGGGCAGAAGCCGAGCTGTGGAGGGGTAAAAGGGGCAGTAATACAGTGATACAGAACAGAAGAGGGCTTTGAGGTTAAAGAAGGAAAAAGAGGTTGAAGAGGCGTTTTTACGTGGCCTGTTCAGGGTGGAGATGTGGAGATGTGTTCAGGTTGGAGATGTGTTCAGGGTGGAGATGTGGAGATGTGTTCAGGGTGGAGATGTGGAGATGTGTTCAGGGTGGAGATGCTGGTGTCAGATGTAGTCCAGGTGTGAGCAGGGCACGTGGTCTCGGTCAGCGTCATGGAGGATGCTTGACCCTTGACCGCCCGTGTCTTTGTTCCCTTCCAGGTTCTCCTGTTCTGCATGACCGCATCCCTCTACATGTTCTTCTTCAGGTGAGGGGGAACCGAGAACATGAAATTAAATTTGTTCCTAATTTCGAATTTGAATTTCACCAGTGATTTTTTCTCTCAGGCCAGTTTATAACTCTTCAGGTGGATTTATTAGACGTCAAACTGTGGTTTCTGTTTGCAGGTGTAAAGATGGGCTCAAGGGCTTTGCTTTCTCAGCGCTCAAGTAAGTATTGTGACGGGTCAGAGTCTGGTCGGCGCCAGGGGCCGGCGTGGTTCTGACGGGTCAGAGTCTGGTCGGCGCCAGGGGCCGGCGTGGTTCTGACGGGTCAGAGTCTGGTCGGCGCCAGGTGGCCGGCGTGGTTCTGACGGGTCAGAGTCTGGTCGGCGCCAGGGGCCGGCGTGGTTCTGACGGGTCAGAGTCTGGTCGGCGCCAGGGGCCGGCGTGGTTCTGACGGGTCAGAGTCTGGTCGGCGCCAGGGGCCGGCGTGGTTCTGGCGAGGGAAGGCGGTAGGCGGTGGCGTGTGAGAGTTGACCAGGCTGTCCCCCGCGCCCGCTCTCCAGGTTCATCGTGGGGAAGGAGGAGATCCCCACCCACTCGGCCCTGGCGGAACACGCCCACGCCACGCCCCCCGAGACCAGCGTCGCCGCGGAGACCGACAGGTCGCGGGGGTCGGCGGGAAGCCCCGCCCCCAGCGGAAGATCCCTGCTTGCCCTCACCAGACGGCTGCTGGAATCTGTGTGAGGAGAAACACACGCACACACGCGAGCGCAGTTAAATGCACGCACACACACACACACACACACACACACACACATACATACCCACCCCCCCC
>NC_140248.1:3969884-3977384 GCF_949987555.1 Borostomias antarcticus | reverse complement strand
ACTAAGCCTCTTAATCCCCTGTCTGTGCTCTTGTGGAGATCGGAGTTGATTGGACAGGTGAAAGTAGTATCTAGCCAAGTCCAACCAGCCTACCAGAGGGCAATTTGAAGCCGTTAGCACATTGTTCACACCCAGTGGTGTAGTCGAGGGTATACACGGAGTATACCCACTTCTGTCTCCACAGGCAACCAGTATACCCACTTCTGTCTCCACAGGCAACCAGTATACCCACCTCTGTCTCCACAGGCAACCAGTATACCCACTTCTGTCTCCACAGGCAACCAGTATACCCACTTCTGTCTCCACAGACAACCAGTATACCCACTTCTGTCTCCACAGACAACCAGTATACCCACTTCTGTCTCCACAGACAACCAGTATACCCACTTCTTATCCGCTGATGTAAAAACAGTCATTTCAGAGCGTTTGCTGTTATACCCACTTCTTCAGTCACCGATCACAAACACCGATCACACTCACCCAGTTCTCCACAAGTGCACTGATTTGGGACAGTAGACATGGACGCCCAGTAGTACACTGTCATCTCCTCCATCATACTTGGCTCTGTGTGTTTACGTTAAAGTGTATTGAAACAGTATATCCTGTCATCAGTCCAGCTTTACAAACACTCCTGACCTCCCACCCCTGCCCAGCGGGAAACCATGATTGTGAGAGATACTGTATATATTAACACACATCACCTTCCAGTAGCACAGAGCTCTTAAAACTAGCAATATATGTGAGTATGAAATAATTATAATCAGTGAATACTTTAAAAAATAACAATGTTTTTCATGAAATGAATTTATGTATAAAAAAGGAAGGAAGAAACATGTCAAGTATTTTGTTGATGTTTCTAGAACGATGTGTAAGGACTTTCTATTAAAATATTTTATGGAATTCCGGTGCGTGTGTGTTACCTTGTTTGTCCAGGATCGTTTAAACATTTTAACAGAGTTTGTATTTTTCACCTCAAGATTGTTTCCCAACATCCGTTTGAGTCTGTAGAACTCATCGATGCCAGTGCAGAGGTTGTACTTAGATGTTAGTCTACAGTATCTATGGTCATTAGAAAATGCAGACTCCTAAACCACAACCAATTCTCACACCTGCATGTAGGAGGGTCAAATAAACATGAAATGCTCCGTTGGTTGCAATCCCGCATCTCTCAGACCAGGGGGATAACCTCCGGTGGCAAGCCGAGCACACATCACCAGGTCCCGGGCTGAAGTCTGCCCACACACCCCCTAGCTACAACTGCTGTCTATTTAGCACATTAGGATTCCCTGAACACAATGCTCTGAGAAAGAGTGTGTGACCGCGGCGGAGGGGTCTAAATGGAGAGATATGTCACAGCCCAGCACATTAGGAATTAATGACCAGTGCACATGGAGTTATTTTATTCTCCAAACCCAATTTAATTTACAGACGCGTAGATTATGCCATTATAGCCTATACATGATTACAACTGTGAACTGTAAAGTTCCAAATTATTATAGGCTAGGACTACCAAATGCAATGGTGTACAGCTGCTGTAGCGTATTTCTCTCTGTATAGGGCTATTTAAATCATTCAGGACCTTTACGACTGAGCATCTGTGATGAGAGTGTGCGTCCTAGTGTGAGGTGGTGTGGGGAGGGGGGGGTAGCGCACCAAGCTTGCAGTCTCATTGGATGATATTGGTGGATTTACTGTGACGTTGCCTATAGCGGGGATTAACTTGTTTATTGTCGCCATCTCGGCCACAACTAATATCAGACAGCTACAACGCAACGAGAGTACTTTCAAGATAATTCGTGTTTACTGTTATTTCGCTCAGACATTGCAGTGTGCGTGCGTGTGAGTGTTGCGCAGACAGCAGGGGGGCATGTGGACAGCGCT
Source organism: Borostomias antarcticus (assembly GCF_949987555.1). NCBI lineage: Eukaryota > Metazoa > Chordata > Actinopteri > Stomiiformes > Stomiidae > Borostomias > Borostomias antarcticus. The sequence goes on along the minus strand of NC_140248.1, from coordinate 3,975,503 downwards.
CGAGGAGGATGAGGAGAACCCAACACGAGGTTCCTTGGATGATAACCGGTGAATGAAATGGGGGCTGACGCTAGTAAAAGCAGCCAGGTGAGTGAGGGTTGTTCCTCTCTGCTCTCTTTTCCCGTCTACGTGGACGGTTTGTGAGTGTGACGCACATTGCAGGGGATTCTCCTGGAAGTTTTAAGACATGTTGACACTGAGAAACATCAGGACGCAGTTGGCCACGCAACTCTCCACGTGCCAAGAACTTCAGCAGCTGTGCGCTTCGCGAGTTGAGTCCGAATTTCGGTGCGACTGGTGCTGATCTGATCTATCAAGGACCGGTGTGTTGTTGCGCGGATAAGAATGAGCTGAATCTGATGTTTCTATGTAGATGTGTCTCTGTAGGGCACAGATGATAATGCCATCCTGCATGATTGAACATGCACACGAAGCATTGCGCTAGAATGCACCTCACTCCACGCTCAGCTGCCCAAGGGTGCGTGTGACCCAGTAGGGACTGCAGCCCACATTCATCATCTCTTTAACCTCCTTGCGCTAAACGTCCCAACAAGTCAATGATGAGTAACCTTCGAGATATTCTCCAAACTAGAGAATTGCCTGCAGCTTTGCTGAAACGAGACATAAGGGAAAACACAGCTCCTCTGTGGATGGCATGTCATGAATCAGTTACATCGTCCAAATCTCTGACCTGAGCTAAACTCAACATGTATCCCAGGCGATGCTGAGTAGCCCATAACAGGACTTTATCACTGCCCTGCAATCAAACATGTTAGACGTTGTATTTTGATGCAGATCTCCCCTCCTCTCTTTCCTCCCCGTGCAGAGGGCCGTCCCCGGGCCGGGGCAGTGCTCTTCAGGCTGGCGGGGGCTCCTCTCCAGTGTGGGTCTGTCTCTCCCGGCGGGCCTGTGTCGCCTGGCCCCCCCGGCCCTGCGTTGGGGTCGTAGGCGCATGCTGCACGACAAGGGGGCGTCCGTGCCGGAGCACGTGCTGGGCCTGGGAGCCTGGGGGCCCGACAGGCTGAGGGCGGAGTGGAGTCTCCCCGGCTTCATCTCCATGTTTCTGCCCGAGTTCCCCCACAGGGCAGAACCGGGCCCAGAACACTTCCAGGTGGGAACTTCAGCTCTCCTACTTTTAGAACCGGTTCTAAGGGCTCAGGAGGTCCAGCGGGTCGTCCAGTGATCGTAGGATCCGCGGTTCGAATCCCGGCTCCTCCTGACATGTCGGAGTGTCCTTGGGAAAGACGCTGAACCCCAAATTGCTCCCAATGAGCAGACTAGCGCCTTGAATGGCAGCTGCCTTCGTTGGCGTGTGAATGGGTGAATGAGAGGCCATTGTAAAGCGCTCTGGATAAAAGCGCTATACTTTAGCGCTTTTATAGCCTGGACCCTTTTTTTCTAAGACTGTGTATTATACCCCCCCCCCCACACACACACACTCACTCTCTCTCTTGCTCTCTCTCTCCCTCTCTCTATCCCTCTCTCTCTTAGGTGCTGGGCTACATAGCCAAAGGCTCTTTTGGGCCCATCCTGAAGGTGAAGGACAAGGCCAAACACAAAACATATGCTGTCAAGGTACAGTAAGGCTCTCTCCTGCCTCTTACATGTATGTGTGTCTGTGTGTGTGTGTGTGTGTCTGTGTGTGTGTGTGTGTGTGTGTGTGTGTGTGTGTGTGTGTGTGTCTGTGTCTCTGTCTCTGTGTGTGTGTCTGTGTCTCTGTGTGTGTGTGTGTGTGTCTTTGTGTGTGTGTGTGTGTGTGTGTGTGTCTCTGTGTGTGTGTGTGTGTGTGTGTCTGTGTCTCTGTGTGTGTGTCTGTGTTGGCACTTTCTGAACGTGTGTGTGTGTGTGTGTGTGTGCGTGCGTGCGTGTGTGTGCGTGCGTGCGTGCGCGTGTGTCCTCAGATGATTCCCAAATCAGAGATCCTGAGGCTTGGAGTTCTGGAACAGTCCAAAGAGGAAGTGATTGTGCAGGTGAGTGCAGAGAAGTCCGAGGGGACCAGTAAAAGACTGATCTGGGGTCAGTTTAGCGAGAGACAAACTCTGAGCCCTTCTCATGGACAGGGGACCAGCCTCTGGTCTCGTCATGGCAACTAACTTCCACCCCATGAAGGCTATAGACAAAGGCTCTGCTCATTTTGAGGGTCACATGATCACTGGGGAAGACTGTTGATTGGTGGGCCGTGGTGCAGTAGACCATGGGAACCAGGACTGTGGTCGGACCCCTGATCAGTTTGAGGCCGTGTTTCAGCCTGACCTCTGAACTTTGCCCCCAGCGTCAGGTGCATCACCCATTCGTCCACGACCTCCAGGACTGCTGGCAGACACAGCGACACCTCTACATTAGTGAGTCTGTCTGTCCCAGACCCGGCCCTGTCACCCTCCACCCCCAGACCTGTCACCCTAAACCCCCAGCCCTGTCACCCTCCACCCCCAGCCCTGTCACCCTAAACCCCCAGACCTGTCACCCTAAACCCCCAGACCTGTCACCCTCCACCCCCAGACCTGTCACCCTCCACCCCCAGACCTGTCACCCTAAACCCCCAGACCTGTCACCCTCCACCCCCAGACCTGTCACCCTCCACCCCCAGACCTGTCACCCTAAACCCCCAGACCTGTCACCCTCCACCCCCAGACCTGTCACCCTCCACCCCCAGACCCGGCCTTGTCACCCTAAACCCCCAGCCCTGTCACCCTAAACCCCCAGACCTGTCACCCAAACCCCCAGACCTGTCACCCTCCACCCCCAGACCTGTCACCCTCCACCCCCAGACCTGTCACCCTCCACCCCCAGACCTGTCACCCTCCACCCCCAGACCTGTCACCCTCCACCCCCAGCCCTGTCACCCTCCACCCCCAGACCTGTCACCCTCCACCCCCAGACCTGTCACCCTCCACCCCCAGACCTGTCACCCTCCACCCCCAGACCTGTCACCCTCCACCCCCAGACCTGTCACCCTCCACCCCCAGACCTGTCACCCTCCACCCCCAGACCTGTCACCCTAAACCCCCAGACCTGTCACCCTAAACCCCCAGCCCTGTCACCCTCCACCCCCAGACCTGTCACCCTCCACCCTCAGGCCCTATCACACTGTCTCTAGTGCACTGTCCCTGTCTCTATCACACTGTCCCAGTCCCTATCACACTGTCCCTGTCCCACTGTCCCAGTCCCTATCACACTGTCCCTGTCCCACTGTCCCAGTCCCTATCACACTGTCCCTGTCACACTGTCCCTGTCCCTGTCCCACTGTCCCACCCTCAGCCCCTAACCCTATCCTTTCTGTACCTGTAGTTCTCATAGGGAAATAGAGCATATTATTGTATACTGTTTGCTGAATGTTAGCAGGAGAGCTCCATCAGCAAACAGCTGTTCTCTCTGCCCCCCGACCTCCCCCCCTACCTCCGACCCCCCTCCTGCCCTACCTCCGAACCCCCCCCACCCCCCCCCCCTTCCCCCCCTACCTCCCACCCCCCTCCTCCACGCTGCCTATGATTCAGCCACTGACTTAGAACATGTGAACCAGTCCCCCCCCCCCCCCTCCCCCCATCCTGTGATCCAGCCTCAGGACCAGATGTTGAGCTGCTGTCTCTGACTCCCCCGCTTTCTCCCTACAGGCAGACCTGTGTGTGTGTGTGTGTGTGGTTGGGGTGTGTTTGTACGGCGTGTGTGTGTGTGGTTGGGGTGTGTTTGTACGGCGTGTGTGTCTGTGTGTGTCTCCTCCGATAACAGAGAGGAGACTGACACCTCCTGTCACACCCTGTCTTGAGTCTTAGTAGCGCCCCCCATCTCCACCACCGGGTCAACTGTAGGGCATTTACACCAGACTTGAGTTCAATATATTTGTGAGATATATATGGTGCACTTGATTAGGTGTACCCAGCAGCACCAAAAGTGCACACCTCCGAGGTAAATCAAATGCACCTCAAACACATCAAAGTATTTGATGAGTGTATTTGACTCAGGTCTGCTGTACCCTGGTTCATAGTGCTCTGTAGCGCCCCTCACTGGTTCATAGTGCTCTGTAGCGCTCCTCACTGGTTCATAGTGCTCTGTAGCGCCCCTCACTGGTTCATAGTGCTCTGTAGCGCCCCTCACTGGTTCATAGTGCTCTGTAGCGCTCCTCACTGGTTCATAGTGCTCTGTAGCGCCCCTCACTGGTTCATAGTGCTCTCTAGCGCCCCTCACTGGCGGTTCCTCCTCTCTAGTGTGTGACTACTGCAGCACAGGAGACCTGTACACTTACTGGGTGATGATTGGTCAGTTCGGAGAAGACACTGTGAGGGTGTTTGCTGCCGAGTTGGGCTGTGCTCTGGGTGAGTTCACACACACAACCACACACGCTCTCTCTCTCTCTCATGTTCTCTCATCATCACACACACGCAATCACATACACTTACACTCAGTTATGGATCCTGTATTAGTGTTGACTGTTGGTGTATTTCTGCAGGGTTTCTCCATGACTTAGGGATCATCCACAGAGATGTGAAGGTCAGTGTGAGGCTATTACATTATTTTCCATTTGTCCACACATGCACAGTATGACGTATTAACCATTTGACTGTTCTTGTGGTTTGCAGATGGAGAATATCCTGCTGACGGACGACGGTAAAGAAATCAACTTGTCTTCTGATCAGTCACCACCAGGTGGCAGCATCGGCATGGTTTTTGACACAGAACATTCTGGAGAATGTCCGACATCAGTCTGCACATCTGATAACAGCAGAGAGCCAACTGCCCCGTCACACATTATCATGACATATATTGAACATGCAAATACGATTTTACGCGTGAATTGTTGACTTAGTGTGTGTTCTTTCTCAAAGCCTTTTTGCTTGTTGTTGAAATAGCGTATTACAAACGTATGTAGGGAAACCCGTCTCAACATGAGGTGACAGTCACCCTGAACAAGAGCAGCAAGACATTTAACTAAATTAAAAGCTAAATGAAGATGTTCATGAAGTTCATTCATGTGTATCTGTTCTAGGACACCTTCGTTTAGCTGACTTTGGTTTGTCTCGGCGTCTGGAGAGAGGAGGAAGAGCATTCACTATCTGTGGAACCATCCAGTACATGGGTGAGAGAACCCGAGCAGGGAACCACTGAGGCCCAGCTGTGTTCGGAATCGCTCCCTATTCACTATATAGTGCACTATATAGGGCGTCAGCCATTTTGTTTGTAGTGTCCGAATTCTCCATGGAATTTTCGTTCCCTATATAGTCCACTATTTATTACCCACAATTCACCTTGATTTGCAGGGAACAGCGCATGTACCCTACATTTTCTCCGTTCCCTAGGTAGTTCACTACATGGTGAACCCTATCTAGGGAATAGGGAGTGAGGGAACGAGGGAGCGATTTCGAATACAGATCCAACAGGTCTACCTCCACGACCCCTTTCAGGAGTGGCTCTGGATCCCCCTGTAGGCCTACAGCGCGAATGCAGGAAAATACAATACAAGCATACTGTCCAAGACAATTTCCCCCCCAGAGGCAATAAAGATGTAGCCTTATTCATCCATCCTCAAAGTCCGGACTCCGGTCTGGGTCCGGGCCGAACCACAACTGTGTCCGGACTCTGAGCAAATTATATTTTTCATATTATTAGCGAGACATCGCCGCGACG
>NC_140248.1:3959884-3964884 GCF_949987555.1 Borostomias antarcticus | reverse complement strand
CTCTCAGCGGTCAGCCTGTTGCGGGGGGGTTCCTAGGGGTTTCAGAGCACGTACACACGCACAGTACTGATGGAGCGGTTTCAGGACATCATGATGATCATCGTTAGTACGGCCTAGATAGTTGTTATTACAGACGTCAAAATGTCAGTCAACGTTACCACTGCGCCCACATTTCTCAATATCCGGCATGACTTATGTTGCAGTCATACATTCTTATGGTGCATTCGTTTGTGGTCGGAGGTGGCAAGTCGCAAGTGGCAAAATACCTACTTCCGACCTGTGTGCATTCGAGCTATATACCATTATATCAGTTACCTAGTTATATCTATATACCATTATATCACAGTTACCTAGTTATATCTATATACCATTATATCACAGTTACCTAGTTATATCTATATACCATTATATCACAGTTACCTAGTTATATCTATATACCATTATATCACAGTTACCTAGTTATATCTAGTGCATTCGAGCAACTGGGGGCTGAGAAACATATCCGAATTTGCGTCGAGGAAGTGCGAGTTCAAGCGGTGTTTTATTTAATAATTCCTAGCAAGTCGCAATTTGCCACCTCCCAGTTATAAACGAATGCACCATTACCCCAACGCCGCAGTCTCAGAGCAGACTGTGATTACAGGCCCATCCGAGGGAGGGGGGGTGAGGACGCACGCACACTGATCCTCTTACCTGCTGGATCATTGCGTCCAAAAACAACGCTCTAGCCTCCCAGATACCTGATATAGACCTGCCGCATCGTCATTGTCATTATCCAGTATGTCACCGTGCGTGCGTGACTTCCTCCCCGCGCGTGACCCTGGCCTACGTGCAGAGCAGGCTGGTGCGCTCATGCTCCGCGGGCACGCGCTTAGCGGGCACGCGCTTAGTCCAACGCTCGTGACTTCAATGTCCCCAGGCAGGTGAGGAGCAGCTACTGTCCCTTACCCACTGAGCAAAGACACGTCTAAAAGACGTCTATTAGATGTCTTTTTCGTCTTTTCCGGACGTCCAAAGACATCCAATTAGGAGCCAGAATGAAAGTTTTTTTAGACGTTCAGATATTGAACCCGTTCTGCACGTCCACAGACGTCTTAGAGGGGTCCAAGCCCGATGTTTGAATATTGAGGGGGTCCAGCAGACGTACAAATGGGGTTCTGGATTATTCGTTTCGTTATTAAGACGTGATCTGAACGTCTCCCTGACGTGTGTTTGCTGGGTAGACACGGTCCATCCAGCTCTGGAATCAAGGAGAGCAGGACAATGTCACAGACTGTTACCCCCTATCTGTCAATATCCAGTAAAGAAAAACTTTACTTTTATACTGTGTTGGCTGTATCCATAGTGCTTAATCTTAACTCTGCTTTCCCAAACTAGCACCATCCAGCCCTATGCAGCCCCAAAAGCAAGTGTCAGTCAGACCAGGGGAAACTAAAGCGTTTCTCTGTCCCGTCAAGGTTGTCTGCCCTCGGCAGCTTGAGCCGTAGAGCGCTGCTACCCCTAGAGTTGCTCTGAGGGGGTCTCCTCTCTCACGTCGCTGCTAGACTGTTAGCCAGAGCAGCCTGGGCCAGCCATGAATCATTTCATTACATGGAGCAGCCTACCTAGGGGCTAGGCCTGTCTGTCTTGTTTTCTGAAAATATTTTCTCTGTAAATGTATTTCTGATTTTGTCCTATTTTCTCCCAATTTGGTAGCCAATTACACCGGACATATTGTCCAATTGTTACTGTAGAGGATTCGACGCACAACCCCGCGGTCGATCTGAGAGAGACAGCTAGCTATGTGACTCTCGGCCCGCCACTCTGACGTCACACCAGACGGGGTCGATGTAGCGCGACCAATCCCCTAGCTGAGACCGCTCTCGGGGGGGGGGGGGGGTTCAGGGGAGTGATGATGCGTGCGCCACATACTGTAGCAGGTGACTGTGTACTTCCAGGAAGGAAAGATGGCCGCCGCCTTACGATCACAGTCGCGATGCAGACCGTGTGTTGTTCTCTAGCGTGTGCACGCCCTCTGTGTCCAACATCAAGATGAGAGCCTATTGAAATAGAAGAGCTTCCCTAGCAGGCAGACTCCCCTGGATGGAAGTCACCAGTGGAAAAGCCTGACCTCTGCGATAAAAACACCCTTATTGACACTGCTCACAGCTCTCACCTTTAACGAGCAGGTGAACACGCGCACACACGCACGCACACACACGCACACACACACACACGCACACACACATGCTGCAGGTGCCCTTGGGTCAGAATATAATTACTTCCCTCTCCTCCCAAAAGAGGTAACCACATGACTTATGCCGGACTCACACTACAGGATATTTAAAATCCTAACCAATTTCGAATTCGAGTTTCATCACGCACATAAGGAGAATCTTAACAGATATTCTTCTTGCGCATTTCAAACAAGCACTCACAGCAAGATTTGAAAATAACGTCTCAGCACACACTACAGGATCTTATCGTGCCCGAGGGAGCAACGAACCACTGGTCTCGCCGTCTCACTTGTAAAGTCGGGACGTAATAATCTTAAATATCAAACATGTTTGATATTATCGGGGCCGCCCCGATGGGTCTGCGAGCCGATCGGAAGGTATAAGATTGGATCTGTAAACCCCTCACATTACAAGATCATCTGGATCTGTAAACCCCTCACATTACAAGATCATCTGGATCTGTAAACCCCTCACATTACAAGATCATCTGGATCTGTAAACCCCTCACATTACAAGATCATCTGGATCTGTAAACACCTCACATTACAAGATCATCTGGACCGATCATCGGCCCCGACCAACGCTCCAGACCAGATTTCTCCTCCGATTGTCGGGAGGGATGAATCAAGGATGAATCAGGGATGAATCATCCTGTAGTCTGATCCCAGCATTAGTCTTCTTATTCTTCTTCGTCTGGGTTAGATGTTTGATTCTCCTCTAATGGACTTAGTCCAAATTACAATAGACTATTGTTCATTTCTCATGTCATGCCCTCACCAGATAGTAGTGAGCATTGTGTTGTGTGTGTGTGTGTGTGTGCGCGTGTGTGTGTGTGTGTGTGTGTGTGTGTGCGTGTGTGTGTGTGTGTGTGTGCGCGTGTGTGTGTGCTTTACCTGCCAGCTAGTCAGAGGAATGCTGAGTGCACTAGAGGTTCTCACACGGCTGTAAGCTGGGGATAACTGAGAATACACAGGGTGTCGGGCCATAGCAACAGGCCATAGCAACAGGCCATGGCAACAGAACATGGCAGCCTGAAGCAGAGCCAGGTATCGGACTTGTTGCTTTAGCTCCATTGACTTCATAAGGATATGGTATTGCGATTGCAATGGCGGATCACGGAGGCTCAAATAGTTCTTAATAGTTCCTTGCCGGAAGCTTCTTTACCCTGTGAGTCGTTAGCCAGCTAACCGTTAGCTCATTAACATTTCCTAAAAAAGTCAAATATGAGATGAAATGGGAAACCCCTAAATCCATACTAGTTTTTCATTATAATCCTGTCTCTGATTACAACTATACCACCAATGGATGCCAGCTGTATATTTTATTATTTTATTTTTTAAATCACATTATCTTAAACCATACATGGTCTATTTGGTGCTAAAAACCTTCCTTATAGAAAAATGCTTAAAATGAACTGAGGAGCCACCGTATTTGCGCCTCCATAAACCTCTTCACCCCTCTCTTGTTTCTGGCACCAGGACTGGTTCCAACATGCTGTGCATTTCACTGTGATCCTGTGTGTGTGCGCGTGTGTGTGTGTGCGTGTGTGTGTGCGCGTGTGTGTGTGTGTGTGCGTGTGTGTGTGTGTGTGTGTGTGTTGAACACAATCTGAAAGGCCTGCCATTATTTTCTGGCAGACCCCAATCTGGTGGGAGGAGCGATGTAGAAAATGTTTGGGAACAGAACGGTTGTGTGTGTGTGTGTGTGTGTGTGTGTGTGTGTGTGTGTGTGTGTGTGTGTGTGTGTGTGTGTGTGTGTGTGTGTGTGTGTGTGTGTGTGCGTGCGTGCGTGCGTATGTGTTTGCACAAGCATGCATGCGTGTGTTGATTGTGTGGACATTGTGCGGTGAACCACATCCTCAGTTGCTTTAACTCAGAAAGTCTCCCACTGCAACGACACAACCCACGAGAGACATGGACGAGGACACACCCACGAGAGACATGGACGAGGACACACCCACGAGAGACATGGACGAGGACACGAGAGACATGGACGAGGACACACCCACGAGAGACATGGACGAGGACACGAGAGACATGGACGAGGACACACCCACGAGAGACATGGACGAGGACACGAGAGACATGGACGAGGACACAACCCACGAGAGACATGGACGAGGACACACCCACGAGAGACATGGACGAGGACACGAGAGACATGGACGAGGACACACCCACGAGAGACATGGACGAGGACACGAGAGACATGGACGAGGACACAACCCACGAGAGACATGGACGAGGACACGAGAGACATGGACGAGGACACAACCCACGAGAGACATGGACGAGGACCCAACCCACGAGAGACATGGACGAGGACCCAACCCACGAGAGACATGGACGAGGACGCAACCCATGAGAGACATGGACGAGGACACGAGAGACATGGACGAGGACACAACCCACGAGAGACATGGACGAGGACACGAGAGACATGGACGAGGACACAACCCACGAGAGACATGGACGAGGACACAACCCATGAGAGACATGGATGAGGACACAACCCACGAGAGACATGGACGAGGACACGAGAGACATGGACGAGGACACGAGAGACATGGATGAGGACTCAACCCACGAGAGACATGGACGAGGACACGACCCACGAGAGACATGGACGAGGACACAACCCACGAGAGACATGGACGAGGACACACCCACGAGAGACATGGACGAGGACACAACCCACGAGAGACATGGACGAGGATAATGGACTGAGAGAGAGGCATAGATAAAGGGAGAGAGAGACAAAGAGAGGTGTAGAGAAATAAAGAAC
>NC_140248.1:3927366-3959684 GCF_949987555.1 Borostomias antarcticus | reverse complement strand
AGAATAGAATACAACAGAACCGAAGAGAATACTTGAATAGAACTTCATTAGACATTTGACTGCACTGTTTTCTGCTCTGTTGTGTCCACAAATTAAGAAGACCCAGTGCTGTCTTAACGGTGTGTGTGTGTGTGTGTGTGCGTGTGTGTGCGCGTGCGTGTGCGTGTGCGTGCGTGCTCTCTTGACCCAGGTGTGACATTCCTTTCCGGTGGGCAGTCAGAGGAGGATGCCAGCGTCAACCTGAACGCCATCAACACCTGTCCGCTGGCCAAGCCCTGGGCCCTGACCTTCTCCTACGGCCGCGCCCTGCAGGCCTCAGCCCTCAGCGCCTGGAAGGGCGAGAGGGACAACGAGAAGGCCGCCACCGAGGAGTTCATCAAACGCGCTGAGGTATGGCGCCGGCGTGCGTGTGAACGGAATATGGACAACGTGCTGCCGTGACGATGAAGCGGCATGTAGCAGTCAAACAGATCTGGGCTGAGTTTCCCAGAGGCATCGTAGCGCTATGATGAACGCCATAGCTTACGATGAACGTAGCGCTACGATGCCTCTGGGAAACTCAGCCCTGAAGCGTGTACCGCAGCTAGAGATGGAATGATATGAAAATGTCACATCATGATTATAGTGACCAAAAATATCATGGTTATCAGTATTATCGTGGTATTGTCAAAATGGGCTGAAAATGTTGAAAAACTACTGATAGTTTTATTTTGAAAACGACAAATAAAATTAGCAGCACTATGCACTTTTTTGTTTGTATTTAAACATTAAAATAATGCGTCTTGGAGACTTGCTAACTTTGGTTGATACTGGACAGTATTTACAGTGAGATTTCAAAGCGTGGAAATCAAACGGTTTTGGGATAATTTTATCAAGATAAATTTAATCGATTTTATCTTGGTTTGTCATTATACTGGTTATCATTACATCCCTAACTGCAGCCGTGGTGACCCCGCCCTGTCCTCTCTGTGACCCCGCCCTGTCCTCTCTGTGACCCCGCCCTGTCCTCTCTGTGGTCCTCTCCCTGACACCGCCCTGTCCTCTCTGTGACCCCGCCCTGTCCTCTCCTTGACCCCGCCCTGTCCTCTCCCTGACCCCGCCCTGTCCTCTCCCTGACCCCGCCCTGTCCTCTCTGTGGTCCTCTCCCTGACCCCGCCGTGTCCTCTCCCTGACCCCGCCCTGTCCTCTGTGTCCCTCAGGTCAACGGTCTGGCAGCGCAGGGGATGTATGAGTCGAGCGTGAGCGGCGGAGCGGCCGGTCAGTCCCTCTACGTGGCGAACCACGCCTACTGAGCCCTCAACCTGCCCACCTCCTACCACCGCTAACCAATAGTCTCCTCTGCTGCTGCTCCGCCCCGCCCCCACCTTCATCCTCCACCAATCACAGGCCTGCGCTGTCTACTGTACTTTAGGACCGTCATCCTCACGTCATTAAGATGATCCTGAGTAGGTGTATTAGAAGATGTTTCTGCTGTATTAATGCTTACGAAGGGAAAGGCGGTTTAGGCTTCTGTTCATCGGAGCAATATTGGGACATTTACTGAGCATTTTGAGAAGGAACTACATTCTGTCCAAGACAGTTTGAGTGGTCGATAATTCCTATTTTCTTGCTAACAGTTATGAGGTTTGGAGAATATAGAATTTTATGAAACACTTTGGTGGTTTAGGATCATGACCCTGACCATGTCCAATAACAAGTTCACTTAATACCTGTCTTCCTCTTCCTTCTCCTCCTCCTCCCTTTCCCTCTCTCCGTATTCCCTTCTCAACCCCTCTCCTCTCCTATCCTCCCTTTGCTTCTCCCTCCACTCTCTCTGTCCAACACCTCCAGAGCAGCCCAGATGTGTGTGTGTGTAAACCAGTGTGTTTTGCTTCTGTCTGAATGCAGTGTGGACTTATCTGTAAACTCAATACTAACATGCTTCCTGGCAGCGGGACCAATCCAAGACCAGATTACATCCGTAGTTAAAGACCAATCTAAGACCAGATAACATCAGACAGCAACCAGTGTGTGAAGTGTTGTTAGAGTTGTTTTTAAATGATTGTAAAGGTGCACACAAACTCACACATACCCCAGCCTGCTGGGTAGAACATAGACGGTTTGAGAAGTAGATGGGTAGACTGTAAACCACTAAGCACCAAGGCTCAACTTAATGTTTCTGTTCTCCCCCTCCTAACCACCAATGATTGGGAATCATCGTGTGTCTACTGTATTCTAAATATATAATATTGAATTACACAATCATTGTATTCAGTTCATGCAAAGGTGTAGATATATGTGACTTGTGTTTGTCTCACCCTCCCCTCTCCTTCCTGGTCTACCCCATGGGGGGCCGGTCGGGTGATGAGGATGAATTCTATTGGCTGGTCTGGGAGAGGACTGACTTGTGGGGTTGATGGGGGAGGGAGGAGTCACTGCTGTGATGTTTTTGATGTTAGTGTTGTTCTTTAAGCACTTGGTGTGTAAAATAGTGGAAAAACCTACAGGAACTACAATAAAATTTACAAATGGCTAGAACATTGTGTGAGCTTCTTCCCTTGTCCTTCATGGACACCTAGACAGTGAGGTGTCCATTCATTGTAGGCCACAGTAATAAGGCATGAGTGTAATGCATTTGTACACAAAACACAATAGTCAAATGTCAAATATATGTTTATACATGTAGCACACTGTGCTTTACAGAATAAGAAAAGATACATTTAAACAGCTTCCACAAGTACTCTCAGACTAAAGTTAAATTATTTTTTAACCCTTAACATCTTATGAGAGCCTCTTAATTCTGGGGATCCATTTTTAACATTCAAATAGCCTGTTTCGTTAGCTATTTTAGGTCGTTATAAGGGTTTTATGTAGTTATAATCATGGTTATAATGCCCAAATTACCTTCTGGATAATAATCTTATATTAGTAGCGGGATATCTGTTGGTCGCCTGTTTGGTAACCAATGTCCTGTGTGGCTATCAAAGGAATATGTGTTTCTGTCGCTTATATAAATAATATTGTGTCAGCTGTGTATACCTCACGTTTTCCATTACATTTACCTCTGGCTCTGTACTGGCCATGGGTGTATTAATAGAACTGTGATAATATAAATGTGATTAATAGAAAGTGCTGGCATTTTCTAGTGTCATCTACTTCCTTGTTGTCATAATGTTTAGGCCCGCCTTCTAATTAATGATTGGCTGACAAGGGGATGCGCCACACGGTAGCGTAGCGTAGCGTGGACCTGTCAGAGAGCTGTCAGAGCAGCCGCCATCTTGGTCCGGTACGGAGCTTTTAAGTGAAAGATGATAAATACATAGTTGTTAGCTGATAGATACAACTAAAAACTGTTGGATGCTGCTGTTTTGCACTTTGTAATTTTTTATTTTATTTATTTATTATTTATGTTATTTGACTGTTATGGATAGTTCAAAGACAAAAATATTTGTTTCTACTTATCTTCTAGAGTTATCTCTTGATGCAAGGTTACTTTTACTAACTGAAACTGCTGAGGAGAGCGGTTGTCACGTGACAGCGATACCGGACCAATATGGCGGCCGTATTTTGCGCCACTCAATCCATTACGAGTCATCTCGTGTCTATGGTTTGAACATCTTGGAACTGCTTGCTTGTTTAGCGATTGTTTGGTGGGGAGGGTTTGTAGGTCGGGTATCCTTGAGGCATGTCCTCTCGGGGTGGTAGTTCGGGGAAGAGGGTAGGGGACCGCGGAGTGGAGGTCCGCCCGAGGGGAAACTGAGCTGGGAAGAGGAGCATGAGCTGGGGGAGTGTGTGAGAGAGGTGGTTAAGTGTTGTAACTGTGGTGGTGCTCATGTGATGGCTTTCCATGGGTGTGGGCATCATGTGAGGGCTCAGCAGGGGGAGCGGGTGAGGAATGAGGGGGAAGTGGCTTATGCTGAGGCGGTCAGGAAGGTAGCGGCGGAATTGGGCCTACAGGGTGCTCAGGCGGCGCCCGGGGGTGTGGGAAGTAGTGGAGTATAAGAGGTTGCGGGCGGTGGCCCGGAGGGTGATCAAGGTGAGTTAAGCAGGATTGTTGGAGGAGCTATTGTGGGACGCTGAGAGCGGAAACCTCATTGGGGGAGGTGTGGGCTGCGGTCCGGCGCATATCAGGGGTTGTTAGGCGTAGGGCGATGCCAGTATTGGAGGAGGGGGGTGTGGTGGCTGTTTGTGATGCTCAGAAGGCCAGCATGTGTGTCCGGACATTCCAGGCGGTCCATAGTCGAGAGAATGTGGGCGTAGATGGAGTTAGGAGGAGGGAGGAGGTGTTGAGGGGTCAGGGGTGTAAGTTGGAGGTGAGTGGGGATAATGGGGACCCCTGTACTCTGTTCTTCACCATGGGGGAGCTGCGTAGGGCGTTACGGCATGGGGGCAGGTCGGCTCCAGGAAAGGATGGGGTATGAGGTGTTTCAGCACCTGGGGGATGTGGTGTTGAAAGAGGTTTAGTCCCTCATTAATGCTGTGTGGGCGGAGGGGGTCCTCCTGGCGGCATGGAAGCAGGCAGTGGTTATCCCCATCCTGAAGCCAGGGAAGGAGGCTAAGCGGCCTGGGTCATATAGGCCGATTGCCCTGACAGCGGACTTGTGTAAGATTATGGAATGGATGGTGACTGACCAGTTGGTGTACAAGCTGGAGAGGGGTGGTTGGTTTACACCAGTCCAGAGTGGCTTTAGGGTGGGGAGGAGTACTATGGACGCGGTTCTGTCTCGACCTGGATATCAGGAAGGCCATGGCGTGTAAGGAGTGTCTGGTGGCAGTGTTCCTGGACATTGAGAGGGCCTATGACATGTTGTGGAAGGAGGGGCTTCTTGTGAAGTTGTATGATGCGCATGTTGAGCTGGATTGGGGCATTTCTGAGGGACCGGGTGATTCAGGTTAGGATTGGGGGGGCGTTGTCTGGTGAGGTGGGGATTGAGAATGGCACCCCGCAGGGGAGTGTGATCAGCCCGGTGCTCTTTAATGTCATGGTGAATGATATGTTCCAGGGGGTGGGGCCGGGGGTGGGTTGTTCCCTGTTTGCGGATGATGGGGCGGTTTGGAAGCGGGGGGGGGGATTTTGGGTTTGTGATGAGGAAGATGCAGGAGGTGCTGGGGCAGGTGGAGGAGTGGGCGGGGAGGTGGGGGTTTAGGTTGTCGGTGGAGAAGTCGTAGATGGTGGTGTTTGGGCACAAGTGGAAGGGGGGAGGGCTGGGGTTGTCCCTGTATGGGCAGCCACTGAAGAGGGTTAGGGTATTTCTGTTTCTGGGGGTGAACTTTGATGAGAGGCTGACCTGGAGGGTACACGTGGATAGAGCGGTGGAGAGGTGTGAGAAGGTGGTGAATGTGTTGAGGTGCCTTGCGGGGAGTGATTGGGGGGCTGTCAGGGGGACGATGCTTATGGTGTATCAGGCTTTGATCCGGTCTGTCCTGGACTATGGTAGCCTCGCGTATGGGTACCTTGGCGAGGTTGGATGTGGTGCAGGCGAAGGCGCTGAGGGTGTGCTGTAGGGCGTTTCACACAATGCCCATCCCGGCTTTGTTGGTTGAGGTGGGGGAGGCCCCCCTGAGGTTGCGGCGAGTTAAACTGGCTCTGTATTATATTGCGAAGGTTAGTGGCCAGGGGCCTGGTCACCCAGGGAAGGTTGTTGGCCAGGGGCCTGGTCACCCAGGGAAGGCTGTTGGCCAGGGGCCTGGTCACCCAGGGAAGGTTGTTGGTCAGGGGCCTTGTCACCCAGGGAAGGTTGTTGGCCAGGGGCCTGGTCACCCAGGGAAGGTTGTTGGCCAGGGGCCTTGTCACCCAGGGAAGGTTGTTGGCCAGGGGCCTGGTCACCCAGGGAAGGTTGTTGACCAGGGGCCTGGTCACCCAGGGAAGGTTGTTGGCCAGGGGCCTGGTCACCCAGGGAAGGTTGTTGGCCAGGGGCCTGGTAACCCAGGGAAGGTTGTTGGCCAGGGGCCTGGTCACCCAGGGAAGGTTGTTGGCCAGGGGCCTGGTCACCCAGGGAAGGTTGTTGGCCAGGGGCCTTGTCACCCAGGGAAGGTTGTTGGCCAGGGGCCTGGTCACCCAGGGAAGGTTGTTGGCCAGGGGCCTGGTCACCCAGGGAAGGTTGTTGGCCAGGGGCCTGGTCACCCAGGGAAGGCGTTGGTGGAGGGGTGCTGGGAGTGGGGGAGTGGAGAGGGAAGTGGAGCTTTGTGAACCGGGTCTGGATGGAGGAGGCGGGGCTTGTCCTGGGTGTGGTGGCACCGGTGGTGGTCTGGCCGTGTGTGCCCCCGTGGCTCTTGCCTACGCCAGAGGTGGACATCTCCCTGCTGGGGTTGGTGAGGGTGGGGGGAGGGGGTGAGGGCCCAGCTGGGCTGGTGAGGGAAAGGTTGCGGAGTGTGTGGGCGGCTCATTTGCAGATCTTCAAAGATAGTTCGGTGGACCCCCAGAGTGGGAAGGCTGGTTTTGCCATCCATATCCCCCAGTTGCGTTTTACCGAGGGCAGGCGGCTGCCTGATGGGCTGTCGGTGTTCACTGCTGAGGTGATGGCGCTGGTGTGGGCGCTGGACTGGGTTGAGCGTGCGCACCCGCAGCGGGTGGTTGTGTATTCCGACTCAGTGACTGCCCTGGGGAGCCTGAGTTAGTTGTTAGGGTTAGGCCCGATCTCATCCTGGAACTGGTGATGGCTCTGTACTGGGTGGAGAGGGTGGGGGGTAGGGTAGGGCTCTGTACTGGGTGGAGAGGGTGGGGGGTAGGGTAGGGCTCTGTACTGGGTGGAGAGGGTGGGCGGTAGGGTAGGGCTCTGTACTGGGTGGAGAGGGTGGGGCTCTGTACTGGGTGGAGAGGGTGGGGCTCTGTACTGGGTGGAGAGGGTGGGGGGTAGGGTAGGGCTCTGTACTGGGTGGAGAGGGTGGGGGGTAGGGCTCTGTACTGGGTGGAGAGGGTGGGGGGTAGTGTAGGGCTCTGTACTGGGTGGAGAGGTTGGGGGGTAGGGTAGGGCTCTGTACTGGGTGGAGAGGGTGGGGGGGTAGTGAAGGGCTCTGTACTGGGTGGAGAGGGTGGGGGGTAGGGTAGGGCTCTGTACTGGGTGGAGAGGGTGGGGGGTAGGGCTCTGTACTGGGTGGAGAGGGTGGGGGGTAGGGTAGGGCTCTGTACTGGGTGGAGAGGGTGGGGGGTAGGGTAGGGCTCTGTACTGGGTGGAGAGGGTGGGGGGTAGGGTAGGGCTCTGTACTGGGTGGAGAGGGTGGGGGGTAGGGTAGGGCTCTGTACTGGGTGGAGAGGGTGGGGGGTAGGGTAGGGTTTATGTGGGTCGCGGCTCATGTGGGGGTGGAGGGGAATGAGGCTGTGGATGGAGCTGCTAAGGGGGTTTTAGGGCAGGAGGTGGTAGGGGTGGGGGTGGATCTGGGGGTAGCTGAGTGGAGAGGTAGGATACGGGGGGTGCTGATGGAGAGGTGGCAGGCTGAGTGGGAGGTGGAGGCGAGAGGGAGGCATTTCCATGGGATCCAGGGGAGTGTTAGAGGGGAGAGGGGCGCCCTGGGGAGGGGTAGGAGGGAACAGGTCATGATGACCAGGCTTCGGCTTGGTCATTGTGTCCTGGCCTGGGACCTGGCCCGGATGGGGAACCATGTGGATGGTCTGTGTAGCTGTGGGGGGAGGGAGACGGTGAGGCATGTCATGTTGGAGTGCGGGAGGTACAGGAGGGAGAGGGCTGATATGTTTGCTCATGTAGTGAGGGTGGGGGAGCCAGTTGTGTCTCTGAGGGTCCTTTTGGGCCATGGGAGTCACCAGTATGAGGTAGGGAGGGCGGTGGCAAGCTTTATGTTCGCTACTGGCCTACATCTTAGGGTGTGAGGGTCTGGGAGGGGTGTAGTACCGTGTCTGGCCAGGGAAGGGCAGCAATACCCCACGTCGGCGTCTAGCCTGCCGGAAACCAGAAGAAGAAGAAGGATGTGCCACATTTTGATTGGATCGATTTCTTCCGTATCTTCTGGCCACGCCTAATTCGGGGGAGCGATGGCTACCATGGAAGTGGGTGAGTGAACCTTTTGGTTATTTCCTTATAAATTAACGTATCGTTTGCAATGGAATGATTACTTATCTACGCTTTCTAGATGAAATGCATGTACGGCAACCTTTGACAATGTGGCTGCTCGCACTCTGACACATATAGGTTCGCTTGCCATCTAATTTAGCTATCTATATATCTAGCTAGTGCTCAAGACAACGGGGTAGTAGGCTCATAAGCAGTGTGCTATGCATAACCTGGCAGCATCTGGATCTGGCTACCTGAGTAAAGCATCTGGATCAGACTAACTATTCATTCATTAGCATAAATATCAAGCCACAGTGATAGGGAGGGGATACATCTCCCATCACAGAAAGAAACACCTAGATAAAGATAAAACAGCTGTCATCCACTCTGCGACATGTTTCATATCAAGGAAGTGATCTATTATTAAAGAGAATATAGTTTTCCAAGTGTTGCAGAGGAGCGTAGACCTGATGCAACGATAGTTTTCTGCCTTAGTGGCTAATGCAAGCAAGCAACACGAAGGAAGGACCGCAGCTTTGGGCATATGCTCAGACTGCCTGGTGCTGTGTTGTGTAGCAGCGTCCACCGGTGTGTTGAAGGACCGTGTCATGGTGGTGTTTGTGTGGTGCAGAGCGACAGCGGGGCCGGTATGCAGCTCTCGCCATCGCAGCGGTGGTGATCGTTGTGGGGCTCCCTCTCTGGTGGAGAACCACTGAAACTTACCGTGCCTGGCTGCCTGTCCACCAGATCAGCGAGTTGGCCCAACTACAGGTTTGTGTGGTGACTATCGACAAGCTTTCCTGTGGAACCCCATCTCCTCTTTTAACTTCCTCTTCCTTTTCAATTTCTTTTCTTTAGCTGCAGTTGAGCGTCGATGTGGAAGTGGTGTTCTCCCGTGGAACCCTGATCCCAGAACAACAGAAAAAGGTTCCACTGACACAGACACGAGATGAAGAACATATAATGGATGGTAAGGGATGTGGGCGGGGCTTGCTTGGTATAGTTACATGTATTTAACAATAAGCTGCACTCCTGTACTGTTCTTATAGAATACAATTCTAATGTCAATTTAAATTCTTGTGGATCAGGTGTCTACTTGCTACTCAATTTGGCCTAATGTCTGTGTTTCCTCTCCCTCCTGTTCCTCATAAGTAAACACAGAAGAACCTCATATGAAAATGCATCTCTTTCCTATCCCCCCTCCTTCTCTCTCTCTCTTTCTCCTCAGAGAATACTGCACTGAGGTACAGGTATGAGACAAAGTACCGTACAGCCACCATTATGGAGGAGGATGCTCTGAACCAGGCCTCTGCTGCAGGTGAGGCCGCCTCAACTGTCCGTCAAACACAGCCCCCCCCCCCCCCCCCCCCCCCCATCAGCTCCCTGGGGCAAAAACACATGTTAATAGGATATTCTCTATCTCTTCATGTCTCTCTATTCCCTCTGCAGAGGCCGACGATGCTCTGCACACGCTCAGTGAGGTCCCGTGTGGTTCTGTTGTCGTGTATGTGATCCCGGAGTCCTCCTCCCTATTGCCAGAGGTGAGTATAAGAGATAAAAGTGTTCTAGACGGAGATAATTCTGTATTCAGAATCACGAGCGTTTGTTGGTCTGTGTTGACGTGTGTCCGGTTCAGGGTGCGAGCGTGTACGTGGGCAAGCGGCGGACCGCTGTGCTCCGGGCGAGCGGCCAGGCGAGAGGGGGCGTGGCTCTGAGGGAGGCGCTGGCCCACCTGGAGCCCCAGATCAAACGGGTACTGCAGGTGATGTCATTCAGCCACGCTGACATCACCGCGTCCCTCAGCGACCGAGTCCGCCTCGGTGATGTCAGCAGAGAGAGTCTGGCAGATAGCATGAGAGCCTTCAAGTCCAGCCCAGGTCAGTTCAGCTAACCATCGCATTTGACCCATTAAGTCTGTTTCTGGACAGACTATTTAGGATTGTCCATCGTATAACAGACCAATCTGTTCAGTTCAGTTCTGTTCGACCAGTTTTCTGCCCATATACCTGTAGATTCTACTTTTTCTACCTTGTTTCCTCTCTTTAATTCCTCTACCCTTTATCTCCCCCTCCCTCCCCGTCTCCCTCTCTCTCCAGGTTATGAGGTAACCTTCAGCCTTTTGAACCCAGATCCTAAGTCGCACCACCTACACTGGGACATAGAGGGCGCTGTGCAAAGCTACATCCAGCCGTTGCTCACAAAACTGGCTCCCGTCGCCAACTTCAGCATTGACTCTCAGGTACAGGCTTCCCATATCTTCAGATCAGATCAGATTCGATGATCAACTGTGTGTGTGTGTGTGTGTCTGTCAATTAGGAAGTGAGTGCCTGTGTACGTCTCCTCCAACTACTATAGATCCTGTACTATGCTGTGCTGGGTGTTAACCCTCGCTATGACAGCAGCGCCAACGCCTACACACTCAATGTGGACAGCCTCGCTCATGTGATCAACCCTGTGGAGGCCAGACTGGGTGAGAAACAGAAACCCTATCAAACACTAGGGATGTTAATAGTTAATCGACTATCGATTAATTGCCGATAAGAATTTACTTGAGTAAGATTTGGTTACTCGATTAATTACTTGTTAATGGAACATAACTTTTTTGGGGGGAACAAACGTTATCAACGGGAGTTGCGTGAAATGTAATCATGATTAAAGGTCTGACTGCACATGAGGGCCATGTAGCGAAGACTAATTGGGATGCCGGGAAATTTCAACGACACAGCGGAAGAAGACAAAAAATGAAGCAGGCAAAGCGCAGTTCGGCACGGGACGTTCTTATCAATTAATCGATTAACCGTTATCGATTAATGAAATTCCTTGAAATTTGCAGCCCTAACACACACACGTGTCTACTTCACAGTCTAGGAACAAGTTCACAGTGGAGTAGTGTGACAATCCCCAGTTACTATATAGTGCTGAAACTGTGAAGGTGAAGGTTGTGTTGTGATGGATGTTTCTGTGTACAGGCTCCAGTGCTGCCTCGTCCAACCCAGTGTTGAACTTCCTGCTGTATGTGCCCGACGCCCACCACTCCCCCCTCCACATCCATGGGCACAGGAAACAGGAAATACCTTCCAACGCGTTCCACTCTCCACGCTGGGGTGGCATTATGGTACTACCCTCACCCTTCTCATAGGGCATCGCTGCATAACAGCCACTGTGCAGCGGTTTGTTCGCTTTATTTTGTAAATCACCCAATCAACCGCTCTTTCTCTGTAGGTATATAATGTCAATGATTGCTATGGGGCAGAAGCTGAGTTCCCCGTTGACATCAACATAGACATGACCAGAGTCATGGGAGTCTTCCTTGCACAGCTACGGTCAGTAACAAAGCAGTAGGCGTCATGGTGGTCATGCTTATGTTTGTGTGTTTATGAAAAGTGTAACCCCTCTCCCCCCCCTCTCTCTCTTTCTCTCTCTCTGTCTCTCTCTCTGTCTCTGTCACAGACTAATGTTGGGGGTGCAGTCCTCTGCCCCCCCTGCTGGTTTCCTGGTTGAGCCGAGTGGCAGTGAAGGATTGGCCAGCTGGGAGTTGGACCGCCTTATGTGGAGTCGCAGTGTAGAGAATGTTGCCACCGCAACGACCACCATCACCTCATTGTCACAGCTTCTTGACCAGATTGGCAACATCGTCATCAACGATAACATTGCCCAGCAGGTGGAGTGTGTGTTTGTGTGCACGCATGTCTTTGTGTGTGTGTGTGTGGCGCATTGGTTTGAAGTAGATTTTTCATCTGTTGTCAAAGTCAGAATGATGCTGATGGGTTGTTGTCCCCGTGACTCAGGTGTCTAGTGCTGTGGCCTCCCTGCAGCTGGCGCTGGCCGAGCTGGAGATGGGGAACCTGGGCTTGGCTCTGCAGTACAGCAAAGAGGCCATCCTGGCCTCGGAGAGAGCGTTCTTCGACCCCTCCCTCCTTCATCTCCTCTACTTCCCTGATGACCAAAAGTTTGCCATATACATCCCTCTCTTCCTGCCAATGTGTGTCCCCATCCTGCTCTCGCTGCTCAAGATGGCCTCGGAGGTCAGGCAGAGACGCAGAGAGAAACAAGCCAAGATGGACTGAGACACACATCCTGAATGTGGAGTTTGATGAAGTGAAGGATTGTCTGAATTCAACACACCACATGGACTCTATCGGAGTGGCCCTGATATCATGTAATTTGACTGATGGTCCCATTGCATTCTGAAGCCAAGCCACTAGTCTGAAGAATGGTATCAGGATGGTATTGACTACTTAAAATACACACTGACACCTCCCTGGTCTCTGGTCCCTACGGAAGAGCAGTAGGGCCAACAACTGAGTTTTTTTGTTTTTTTTTTAAGCTAAACTTTAGTCAAAATTTCTGAGAAAAAAGTCACAAATAACTTCTGAGATTAAAGTCAGAATTTCTGAGGAGAAAAAAATCGGAATTTCTGAGAAAAAAAGTCAGAAATAACTTATGAGAAAAAAGTCAGAATTTCTGACTTTAAATTCAGAAGCTTAAAAAAAAAAACTCAGTTGTTGGCTCTAATGCTCTTCCTTATTAGTGAGGATATGTGGGATTATACGAGAGCATTAGGGAGATATTACAGGGATTCATGCGCTGTGATCGAAAGGAATTTTATTTATTTATTTTAGTGAGGATATGTGGGGTTAGTATACTAGAGCAATACTAGAACATTGTCTACAGACTGAATTATATGATGTTGGTTGGTATTGTTTTTTTTACTGTGTTATGCAAAATGGTGACAATTAAAAACAGTGGTTTAGTGTGCATGCGTTTACTGCTCTAGACAAATTTACTTAAGCCGCTTAGGAATTTGGACAAAAGCGTCTGCTAAATGACAAAATTGATCTAATTAAACTTCGCCTAATTCTAGTGTGAGCGCTACCACTCACAATACTCTTATCTTTGCAAGATGGGTATCCTGTCGTCAGAGCATGTTTTGTATCGCGCAGAAATGTAAATGTTTTGTAGTCATGCTATCGCCACCATATTTCTACAACAGAGGTTAATGAACCAGCTGGTTGGTTGACCAACTTGGCCGTGGGAGGAAATATTAGTTTGTGTGCTGAGTGTGCTCTTCATAGCTGTTTGGATGTTTGAGTTGATGTTTAAGCGTTAGTAGCTATAGCTAGGGTGAGGGTTAGTGTTGTTTAAGCGTTAGTAGCTATAGCTAGGGTTAGGGTTAGTGTTGTTTAAGCGTTAGTAGCTATAGCTAGGGTTAGGGTTAGTGTTGTTTAAGCGTTAGTAGCTATAACTAGGGTTAGGGTTAGTGTTGTTTAAGCGTTAGTAGCTATAGCTAGGGTTAGGGTTAGTGTTGTTTAAGCGTTAGTAGCTATAGCTAGGGTTAGGGTTAGTGTTGTTTAAGCGTTAGTAGCTATAGCTAGGGTTAGTGTTGTTTAAGCGTTAGTAGCTATAGCTAGGGTTAGGGTTAGTGTTGTTTAAGCGTTAGTAGCTATAGCTAGGGTTAGTGTTGTTTAAGCGTTAGTAGCTATAGCTAGGGTTAGAGTTAGTGTTGTTTAAGCGTTAGTAGCTATAGCTAGGGTTAGTGTTTAAGCGTTAGTAGCTATAGCTAGGGTTAGGGTTAGTGTTGTTTAAGCGTTAGTAGCTATAGCTAGGGTTAGGGTTAGTGTTGTTTAAGCGTTAGTAGCTATAGCTAGGGTTAGGGTTAGTGTTGTTTAAGCGTTAGTAGCTATAGCTAGGGTTAGGGTTAGTGTTGTTTAAGCGTTAGTAGCTATAGCTAGGGTTAGGGTTAGTGTTGTTTAAGCGTTAGTAGCTATAGCTAGGGTTAGGGTTAGTGTTGTTTAAGCGTTAGTAGCTATAGCTAGGGTTAGTGTTGTTTAAGCGTTAGTAGCTATATCTAGGGTTAGGGTTGTTTAAGCGTTAGTAGCTATAGCTAGGGTTAGTGTTGTTTAAGCGTTAGTAGCTATAGCTAGGGTGAGGGTTAGTGTTGTTTAAGCGTTAGTAGCTATAGCTAGGGTTAGTGTTTAAGCGTTAGTAGCTATATCTAGGGTTAGGGTTAGTGTTGTTTAAGCGTTAGTAGCTATAGCTAGGGTTAGGGTTAGTGTTTAAGCGTTAGTAGCTATAGCTAGGGTTAGTGTTGTTTAAGCGTTAGTAGCTATAGCTAGGGTTAGTGTTAGTGTTGTTTAAGCGTTAGTAGCTATAGCTAGGGTTAGTGTTAGTGTTGTTTAAGCGTTAGTAGCTATAGCTAGGGTTAGTGTTAGTGTTGTTTAAGCGTTAGTAGCTATAGCTAGGGTTAGTGTTGTTTAAGCGTTAGTAGCTATAGCTAGGGTGAGTGTTGTTTAAGCGTTAGTAGCTATATCTAGGGTTAGTGTTGTTTAAGCGTTAGTAGCTATAGCTAGGGTTAGTGTTGTTTAAGCGTTAGTAGCTAGGGTGAGGGTTAGTGTTGTTTAAGCGTTAGTAGCTATATCTAGGGTTAGGGTTAGTGTTGTTTAAGCGTTAGTAGCTATAGCTAGGGTTAGTGTTAGTGTTGTTTAAGCGTTAGTAGCTATAGCTAGGGTTAGTGTTGTTTAAGCGTTAGTAGCTATAGTTAGGGTTAGTGTTGTTTAAGCGTTAGTAGCTATAGCTAGGGTTAGGGTTAGTGTTGTTTAAGCGTTAGTAGCTATAGCTAGGGTGAGGGTTAGTGTTGTTTAAGCGTTAGTAGCTATATCTAGGGTTAGGGTTAGTGTTGTTTAAGCGTTAGTAGCTATTTCTAGGGTTAGGGTTAGTGTTTAAGCGTTAGTAGCTATAGCTAGGGTTAGGGTTAGTGTTTAAGCGTTAGTAGCTATATCTAGGGTTAGGGTTAGTGTTGTTTAAGCGTTAGTAGCTATAGCTAGGGTTAGGGTTAGTGTTGTTTAAGCGTTAGTAGCTATAGTTAGGGTTAGTGTTTAAGCGTTAGTAGCTATAGCTAGGGTTAGGGTTAGTGTTTAAGCGTTAGTAGCTATATCTAGGGTTAGGGTTAGTGTTGTTTAAGCGTTAGTAGCTATATCTAGGGTTAGGGTTAGTGTTGACGCACCACGCGTCATTTTTTCCCCCAACCAACTTCTGCCATAACCACGCCCCCGCGAGTTTTCATTGGACAACCCTAACCCTAACCCTAACCCAATGAAAACTCGCGGGGGCGTGGTTATGGCAGAAGTTGGTTGGGGAACCACGTTGAGCACGCATCGTGTCCGAGTTGGTCGATTCTACAGGCATGTCTGACGGAAGTGTGATCCGAGGCCCAGCGGGGAATAACGACTGTCGGATCTACGTGGGAAACCTTCCTCCAGACATCCGCACCAAAGACGTAGAAGACGTGTTCTACAAATATGGAGCGATTAGAGACATTGACCTGAAGAACCGAAGAGGAGGACCGCCGTTTGCCTTCGTCGAGTTCGAGGACCCGAGGTGCGTCCACCAGGAGGGGTGGTGGTGTTGCTATGAGCTAGCCAGGCTAGCTAAGTTCTCTAAGACACATTTTGAGTCGACTTAGCTAACTGCTACAAAAGGCACAGCACTGTCTTTAGATTATTATAGCTAGCAGCCAGAAGCAGGCATAGCTAGCTATGGTCTGAGCATAGTCATCAGGACTGGAATAACGTTACTCAACCTATGCAACAGGTTGCGTGCGCAGCTTTTTGTGTACTACTTGTGTGTACTACTTGTGTGTACTACTTGTGTGTGTGACGAGCCCTACTGACATGCTTAGGGACGCTGATGATGCTGTGTACTACTTGTGTGTACTACTTGTGTGTACTACTTGTGTGTACTACTTGTGTGTACTACTTGTGTGTACTACTTGTGTGTGTGACGAGCCCTACTGACTTGTGTAGGGACGCTGATGATGCCGTCTATGGTCGCGACGGCTATGACTATGACGGCTACCGTCTGCGCGTGGAGTTCCCCCGGAGCGGGCGTGGGGGTGCGCGAGGAGGTGGAGGAGGAGGAGGTGGAGGAGGAGGAGGTGGAGTGGGCGGAGCTCCACGGGGCAGATATGGCCCTCCCTCACGGCGCTCCGAGAACAGGGTCATAGTCTCAGGTGAGTGAGTCGCTACTGATGTGTGTTGTTAATCTTTGCTTGTTGTAGTACCTGGGCTGCGTTCCGAATCGCATACTTCGACTTCTTACTACCAGTACCTACTACAGCTGCCCTTAGAAAGTACGTACTTTGTAAGCAGTAGGCATCCAATTGGGACATACTACCTTGTCATAACATTGCGCCTTGAAATTTGCCCACATCCGTCGCTGTCCATAACGCGACATTCGTCTACAGCTGTCACGACTCGCACATGTGACGCACATTTCCGTTGCGCACAGGATTGTGGGTCAGAATAGCCAGAAAAGCCTGCTGGCTTGCATACTGCAAAATACGAACGGATGTAGTAGGACGTCCTGGTATTTTTGCCATACTGCGTGTGGCATACTATGTATTGGGACATACTACATCCTGTTTTGGCTACTACTGTTTTTAGTAGGGTAGTATGCGATTCGGAACGCAGCTCTGGTCAAAGCCTCTAACCCCCGCCCCATGTGTCTCTCTCTCCTGCAGGCCTCCCCCCCAGCGGAAGCTGGCAGGACCTGAAGGACCACATGCGCGAGGCAGGTGATGTATGTTACGCAGACGTGTTCCGGGACGGCACCGGCGTGGTGGAGTTCGTACGGAAGGAAGACATGACCTACGCCGTCCGCAAGCTGGATAACACTAAGTTCCGCTCTCACGAGGTAGGTTAGAGTGACGACATGAGGACAAGTGACACTCACCCCAGAGATTAGCTTTGGAATTGGGAAGGTCTACAAGGTAAGTCCCACTCTGGGAAATGTAAAGGCCTCACTGTGGAGGGAGTGAGTTAGGGAGAGGAAATGGAATTGATCCAGGTTGCTCTGCAGTACCTTTGAGTCTCAACTAGTAGCAGCGTTTTGTGTGGAGGTCCTCTTCAAAAGGTCACACGTGTATCTCATAGAGCAGCTCTCTCTCTTTCCTGTGTGTGCATGGCCGTGTTGCATGGCTGTCTCTGTGTGTGTGTGTGTGTGTGTGTGTGTGCGTGTACAGGGAGAGACGGCTTACATCCGTGTGAAGGTGGACGGTCCCCGGAGCCCCAGCTACGACCGCTCGCGCTCCCGGAGTCACAGCCGGTCCCGAAGCCGCTCGCCTCCGTCCCGCAGAGCGTCGCCGCGCTACTCCCCCCGACACTCCCGCTCTCGCTCACACACCTAGATACCTCACGAGCACATCTACCCCCCAACCCAGACCCGCCACGACACGCCACAGCCCTGCCCAGAGACCGAGACTCAACATGTTCCTCATCCTGCCCGCTGGACCATCGGCTGTGTTATTCTTCCGTTTCTCCTGGCCCATGTTCTTGTTCCATTCTCCCTGTATATTGAGCTTTTTCACCCCCCTCATCGTTTTGTAAACTTTCTGACGTTTGTTTCATGAGTTGTTTTTTTTTCTTTTCATTTGACTGATGGCGTTTCTTTTGAATGTGACCGCTCATCTTACCCCACTCGCCTCACTTATCTCCACCCCCTCTACGTTCTACATCGCCCCTGTTCTGTGTCTGTTCCACCCTGTGCTTTCATTCTGATTGACAACTCTCACCCCCCCCCCCCCCCCCCGCCCTTTTCCATTGAACCCACAATCTGGGTCAAATGGACCAGCACCATAGGGGCTTCCATCATTGTTTGCCTCGTGTTCTGGATGTTGTGGGCTGGGAGGGGGTTTGTATGCTTTGGGGCAGGGAGGGCATTTTTTGTTTTTCTTGGTCTGAAGTGTATATTGGTGTAAACTGTTGTATTTTTACCTTCTCATGTGTCTCTCTGTACAGTTCAGAGGAGCAGGATAGGATGGGAACACAGGAAACAGTTCATATTAGGATAAACAGGAGGAGGAGTCAAATGAGGAGCTGATGGTATGACGACAGTGGCCTCTTACCTTTTAAAACCAGCCTATAGGCTTGGAGCCTGATTTTTTTTTTGTGTATATTCTCTTGTATGAGTACTTTTATCAATAATTCATACGTTTTGCTTTGCCGTATTAGTATCTCCCCTGTCTCTTGCCCCCTACCAGACTTGCACATACACACACTGTCACTCACTTTTAAGAGCTTAGTATGCATGCTCCCTGTCCATGCTGGTCCACCAGTAAGAGGACTGGTTTTCCCTCCCAGTACCAAACAGGGTCCAGCGATGCCCTGGACTGACCCCAAGTTCTGTATTTGAGAAAAAGACGATAGTGCTCACCTGTCTGTTGTGGCAGCCTCATTTCACTACAGTCATTAGCCATCAGTATTTTCGCTGTAGTTTTTGTCCAGACGTTTTTGGGGCAAGTGCCCATGTTGTGTAGAATTTTGTAGTTTCACTTGGAGCAGATCAGTCAGGTGTCCTTTCTCCAAAGCAATCTATGACACCTATATGATCCGTCCTTGATAAATTTGTAGACAGGAAAAAGCTCCTTTTTTTTTTGCGTGCGTGTGATTCTAACTTGTTGCCTCCTTCTCTTTGGTTGTGCTGGTATTCTGAAGGTTTGGATTGGGCTCACTGGCTCCCCATCCCGGAGCCGCATCAGACCATCAGGATTCAGGATCAGATTAGGATTAGGCTTAAGGATGGAGACATGGAGCAGGAGCATGGGAGCATTTTACCAGGAGAGGATCCCAACCCCTGGCCCGGCCCAGCCCACATCCCCCTCCCACACACACCAAACCGGAACCGTTCGATCAAACTAATTGGCATTCAAACACACCAAATTACCTTTTTTTCAGTTTTTCTTCTTTTGGTGGAGCTGATGGGATCCTGGTGAGATGTGATTTTTGATTTATAAAAAGAGGAGCGAAGCATGGAGCAGAGCCAGCTGGGAGGCGCAGGATGGAGCGCACGCGTGAGGAGAGCGGTAACTAGAGGGGAGGAAGGGGGTAACTAGGGGGGGGAGGGGGGTAACTAGAAGGGAGGAGAGCGGTAACTAGAGGGGGGGCTAACTAGAGGGGAATCACAACCTGGGGAGGAGGGGTGGGAGGGAGGAGGGGTAACTAGAGGTTAATCAACCTGGGGAGGAGGAGGGGGTTGGGAGGGAGGAGGGGTAACTAGAGGTTAATCAACCTGGGGAGGAGGAGGGGTAACTAGAGGGGAATCAACACGGGGAGGAGGGGGGTGGGTGTCTGGGAGGGAGGGCTGGGATCAAAGAGGCTAATGCTAAAAATATGGTTTGTGTTTTCTCTCAGGTTTTTTGACAAATTCCTGTTTGTTTTTTTGCTTATATACTCTAGTAGTTGGAAGTGTTGATACCCATGTTCAATAAATACTTGATTCTACAATTGTAGTATTTGTCTGCTATATTAATCTAGGGACAAATTTCACCTCAGAGAGAACCAGGTTTAATTAAAGTGAAGCATTTGGATCAGTCAAAATAGATGAGGGGATTTCATACCACGGTGTCAGGTTGGTACATGCTTCTGATGAGCCCAGAACATGATCTGAAACGGTCATGTGACTTCTCCCTCCTCAACTCTGCTGATTACTGGACAAGACTACTGGACCTCCTAGGCTTACACGCATAAAACGGTTAACGTCTACCTAGGCATACTCGCATAAAACACAAATTGCCATGTAGGCAATTTCTCTAACTAGTTGTGCACTCTACTGTTAATCATGTCTCTGTGTATGACATGCGCTATACAAATAAAGTTTGATTTGATAAAAGCACAAAAGGCTTGGATGGGGAAGGAAAGATAAAAGACAGGTGGCAAAGAAGAAACCTGAATAAATGAGTGAAGAAACAATGAATACAGATGCTTCCATACAGGTGTACTGCATGATACAATTAAGCAATTAACATCCTCCATGGCAATTAAGCAATTAACATCCTACATGGCAATTAAGCAATTAACATCCTACATGGCATGACAATTAAGCAATTAACATTCTCCATGGCATGGCAATTAACATCCTCCATGGCATGTATAAAATAGCTGAGCAGGCCCTGTTCAATCAATCAATCAAAGCTTTATTGTTGACCTCAATTTTAGAACAAGATGGCAAGAGGAACAGTTCTAAGGGACTTTGAAAAGGGTTCATCGTTGGTGCACAGATGGCAGGAGCTTCAATGACAAAGACTGCTCAACTGGCTCGTGTTTCCAATAGCAACAGTGAATAAAGTTAAAGTGACAAATGCATTTAAATCTATGGAAAAGTGTGGTCGAAAGCGCACATGACAATGATGCTTGTGTGATATGTAAGGAGAAACAGCTCAGGTGACTGGATGTCAACAACTGCATAGAGAAGGATATTATGGTAGGGTTGCAGCACATACACCCCTTATTGCAAAGACGATCACCTTTATCCTACGATGAAACATTTCTCATCTGATGGGTTTGACAATGCCCCCGTCCGCAGGGCACAAGGGGTCTGTGCATGGTTTGTTGAGTCTGAAATGACGTGAATCATATGCTATGGCCTTCGCACTCACCACAACTCAATTGAACACCTATGAACCCAAATGAACACCTATGGTGGATTTTGGGCCACTCTGCACCATCATCACAGCACTAAATAAGGGACAGAATATCTTTTGGAGGTAAGAGCGTCATCACTCCATTAGAGTTCCAGAGATGTAGAATCTATGCCAAGGTAGGACTGGGTATCAAGGTAGGACCGGGTATCAAGGTAGGACCGGGTATCAAGGTAGGACCGGGTATCAAGGTAGGACTGGGTATCAAGGTAGGACTGGGTATCAAGGTAGGACTGGTATCAAGGTAGGACTGGTATCAAGGTAGGACTGGGTATCAAGGTAGGACTGGGTATCAAGGTAGGACTGGGTATCAAGGTAAGACTGGGTATCAAGGTAGGACTGGGTATCAAGGTAGGACTGGGTATCAAGGTAGGCCTGGGTATCAAGGTAGGACTGGGTATCAAGGTAAGACTGGGTATCAAGGTAGGACCGGGTATCAAGGTAGGACTGGGTATCAAGGTAGGACCGGGTATCAAGGTAGGACTGGGTATCAAGGTAGGACCGGGTATCAAGGTAGGACCGGGTATCAAGGTAGGACCGGGTATCAAGGTAGGACCGGGTATCAAGGTAGGACTGGGTATCAAGGTAGGACTGGGTATCAAGGTAGGACTGGGTATCAAGGTAGGACTGGGTATCAAGGTAGGACTGGGTATCGAGGTAGGACTGGGTATCGAGGTAGGACTGGGTATCGAGGTAGGACTGGGTATCGAGGTAGGACTGGGTATCGAGGTAGGACTGGGTATCGATTCGATTACGATTCACAAGGTTCAGAATCGATTATCACGATTCAATTTGATTCAATATCGATTCGGTTAGTGTTACTAAAACCTGTTTTAGCTTTTAGGCTACTTTCATTTGTCACACTAAATGACATACTTAAATGACTACACCATGACACCTGGTTGAGTAGAATACACCATCCTTTAACACTCCCAAACAGAAAGACTCACACTTTAGGTGGCATGGCTGACTCTAGGCCAGGTTGTAGGCTATATTGTTCATTATGTAACAACTGTATCGGCCTATCACTATTGTCTAGATGTTTTATACAGTCAACCACACATACAATGCCATTTATCTCCACTGATCTGGATAAAGCACCTGTTACTATCTATTACTGACTATTAATCTAATCAATGATGCATGTGATATTAATGCAGGCCTATATGTAAGAGTGCATATAGTCAGTCAGATAAACACCCCTCATTGGCAAAAGAGGATCAATCACCTTCCCAAAGGAGCTGCGCTGCATTCTGGGTGGAAATAAGATGCGGGCAGAAAACGCTCGCAGCAACCGGGTGGAGGTCGTGATCGAGCCAATCAGAGAGCCGGTGCAGTGCGGGGGGCGGGGCAGGTGTGCGCGTGGCATGTAACCGCATATGACGGACAGACGCTGGTCGAGCCATCGCACGAGACGCCTGCACGCAGAACTTTGTTCAAAAGAAGGCAAGTTGTGAATTGCGTGACTCAATTCAGCCATTGTGCAAAGCGAACCCAGACAATAAACAGGTGAGCTAGTTTTTCCTTTGTGTTATTGCAACCGGACTGGCATGCATGCAGCTTAAAGTTCAAATATCTGCGCAATTGTACTCTTGGTGACACTGCGTGCTGAAGTGTCCGTGTCATGTCTGTGTGTCCCTGGAGGTGTTGTGTAGCTTTAATGAGCAGGAGGGCAGACCTACATCTGATGGTCTCTATGACCAATGTTGACGAAGCCAACACGTCGTAGCCTCCTACCTGTGTGTCATGGAGCGGTCATTAGGATGTAGGCGACCTGATGCGAAGCTGCTGAGTCCATGTTTCACAGCACAGTCACAGCTCGGAGGCGGACACTGTTTCAAGGACACCGACGGAATTCATTGCCACTGCCAGATCATTTTTCTGTCGAATAGTCTATTTTAAGGGTAGAAAGTTTAAATTCCCTCGAATTCCACTGCTCAGTTTCTGCGATCCAAACCAGAGAGTAGAGATGGGCAGATCGGGCACACGGGATTGTCCCAACCTCAGGTGTTGTCTGGGGGAAGGTGTCCACAATCTGATGGACCAGCCTCCCTCAGTACCATGGATGTATTAATAGAACAGTACCTTGATGCGTAGTTTGGGATGTTGCACATCTCGTTGTGTAGCACGTGTGGCTTGCCCCCCTCCCACCCCACCCTAAAGGGAGCCTAAGTAGCCCCTCGGTTGGTTTGACATGTTTTCCAGTCATCATCTATGGAGAGACTTTACCGCGTCAGCATGTCCCCCTCCCAGGAGTTGAAAACTATCTGGAACAGGCATTGAGTGTGGGCTACGTTAACTGTTTGGTAGTCCAACAGCCTCTTCTGTTGAACCCTCTAATTAGTATGTCTAGTTTTAATGTGTGAGCTGGGGGGTATCCACTGGGCCTGTCTCTCGGCCTGGTGTTCCTGTTGTGTTCTCAGTGGATGGGGACCAGATATGTCTCTATCTAGGAGGTGATAAAGTGTGTGTGTGTGTGTGTGTGTGTGTGGGGGGGGATTGATAGCTGTTTGGCACCAAGTTGCAACTGCAGAGATCAGGTGATAGAGCTCCAATACCATACCACACAGACCACATATCTCTCCTGGATCTACAGGCCAGGGCTGCTGAATCATACTATTGGACCTGACTCTTGTTAGGGACACCACTTGTAGAGAGACAGTCTTAGGACTCTTGAGTGCTTCCTCAAGGGGTACAATCATTGTTCCTCAACTGTCGCTGTGGTGGAGACCACTTGCTAAGCAGCTAACACGCCAAACCTAGTCATGAGACTGGATAAAGTCCCTTGCTTACATAGAAGAAAATAGTAATGTTTTGTCTATTACACCTAGTAATAGTGCATCACGTGAACTAAAGGGAAGCGAAGGGGATTTGTTTAAGTAAGCAAACGGTAACAACAGCATCGCAATTCATATTCTAATGCCTTGTTTAGACTAACACTGTGTGTGTGTGTGTGTGTGTGTGTGTGTGTGTGTGTTTTATGCAGCCATCATGACCGACAGGAAGGCAGTGATAAAGAATGCAGACATGTCTGAGGACATGCAGCAGGATGCAGTGGACTGTGCCACTCAGGCCATGGAGAAGTACAACATCGAGAAAGACATTGCTGCCTACATCAAAAAGGTAAAATAAGACAGCATGCATATCGTTCAATGGTTTTGTGAGTAGTCCTTTAATTCTGCCGGGCACTTGTCCTGCATTCACATGCATGACAACGTGCTTTGCCACCATCTTCTGGCCCACTGTTGTCTTCCAACCCCAGTGTTGGTGACGGTCATAAACGGATTATGATGGGGCTCCTGGGCACAGACACATAAAGGCCCCCCCCCAGCCATTTCATTTATCAACATTTTGAATTTGTCCAATGAGACGGCATCCAATTTGCAGATGATTTGAGAAAACTTACAATAAAAGCAGCTTTATCCAGCTCGGTTTTGACTCGAGGGACCTCAACTCTGTGGGGAGGACCTGCTTTTTGGATTTCTCCCCAAAAGAGTTGAAGGGCCCATATGGAGTACTCAGCCCCTCTAAAGTACTATAGATAAACACTCACTTAAAAACTACAGGTATCATGATGCTATTTCTTACTTGTGACGTCTTCAAGTGAATGTTTAGGCTATTGCTTCAGTTTTTCAGCAGAATTGTTGAGGCTGTTATTGAATGAGGGCCCCTGAGCTCTTGGGCCCGTTCAGTAATATATCTTTGGTGCCAGTCTGTCAGCTTGTCTCCTGATGCTGCCCCATCCCTCCTCCGTACATCAAGACGCGTTGCTAGACATCAGATGCTGCCCATGTGAATATTTCAAGTGAGTTTAATGTATTCATGAAGCCTTTGTCTTTTTCCTCCCAGGAGTTTGATAAGAAGTACAACCCCACATGGCATTGCATTGTGGGAAGGAACTTTGGTAGCTATGTGTGGGAAGGAACTTTGGTAGCTATGTGACACATGAGACCAAGCACTTCATCTACTTCTACCTGGGCCAAGTCGCCATCCTGCTCTTCAAGTCAGGCTGAAACCCACTCCCCCCCTCCCCCCCCCCCTAACCAAACCCAGTAATACCCTGACCTCCCCTCACCGCCTTACCGTGACTGAACCCCCTCGCTTCCCAACACACACTACCACCGACAGAGGAAGGGGCTGTGCTCCTCATCTGGACTGTGATACACTGATGGCCGAGGCCATTATTACACACACACCACACACGCATACACACCCACACACACACACACACACACACACACACACACACACGCATACACACACACACACACACACACACACACTGCATCCATACATTTGCTTACAAACAGACTAACTCATACTCTCCAAAAGTTCCAGATAATTCTCCGTACCTGGCTGTGCATTGACGCATGGTTACCGTTATACATGACTTCATGTGTATATGTTGCAGTATGATGACCTTGCTCTTCACGGAGTCCCCTCAGATTATCCAGCAACAGGAGATTTTCGTTATGTTTTTTTTATTTTCTGTATGATTTGTTGTTGACACAGATGTTGTATAAAAATGCTTTGACTGTTGCTTACACATGATTAATAAAGAGTACACTTTATTTAAAACTAATATGGCCTCAAATTTAATGAATGGTAGTGTGTGAACGCACTCCAAGATTGAAAGAGTACTAGGTTATCATCCATCTTTGCATCCATCTCGCATCCCCACACATCTCCCACAAATCTATATTTCATATCTTTATTATGTGTGTGTGGATGAAATGCACCACGTCATCAATCTAAAGTGTGTCAGCTCTCATTATTTTGTATGAATGTTGCAGTAGCACACAGAGCATGGCCTCAAACCACCAGCTCATTCATAGAGCTCACTGGCATCTCTGACCATGAATGTATGACGTCTGACGATCAGCTGACGATGAGCGACGTGCGCAGAAGCGGAAGCAATACTTTGACCTCCCTTTGACCCAGGATGTTGATGTGGGTTGCGATAGCAGCAGGCAGCTACCCACCTACCTGTAAAATGGCGGCGAGAGAAACGTTGCCACCGGCATCTGGCCCACTGGGCTCTTCCAACCTCCAGACTAACCCCAGTGTTAGCGACAGTCCTCCGGTGATCCTGTCCCCTAACGCAGCTCCGTTCATCCCGCTGGCCCAGGAGAACCTGCTCGGCTCCTCATCCGATGCAGGGGTCCAGTTTTCCCGCTGCTCCTCCAAACTGCGCTCCCTGCGAGCCGGAGACCCGTCCAGCCTCAAAACTGAGCTCAACCTGCTGTTCGACCAACTCATCTCAGAAAACTACAATAACAACTTCAACCCACACACCCATATCCGACCAGAGGTAGGTAGCAAGACAACTCTGCCGTACTATTGCGTGTTGTAAGGTGACGTTTGTAAGTAAGTTCCTTGTGTTTTTCCTTTGCAGGATGTGTGCGTCCTGCTCGTTCATGCCAGTCGTCTTGTGCCCTTCAGTCAAGAGCATCTAGTGATTAAACTGTGTCAGCTCATCCATCACCTCCTCAACCAGCTGCAGGTAAACACGCATCATACTGACGTCAGCTTGGTTGGCCAGGGGTCTGACATCATACTGACGTCAGCTTGGTCGGCCAGGGGTCTGACATCATACTGACATCAGGTTGGTTGGCCAGGGGTCTGACATCATACTGACGTCAGCTTGGTTGGCCAGGGGTCTGACATCATACTGACGCCAGGTTGGTTGGCCAGGGGTCTGACATCATACTGACGTCAGGTTGGCTGGCCAGGGGTCTGACATCATACTGACGTCAGCTTGGTTGGCCAGGGGTCTGACATCATACTGACGTCAGCTTGGTTGGCCAGGGGTCTGACATCATACTGACGTCAGCTTGGTTGGCCAGGGGTCTGACATCATACTGACGTCAGCTTGGTTGGCCAGGGGTCTGACATCATACTGACGTCAGGTTGGTTGGCCAGGGGTCTGACATCATACTGACGTCAGGGTGGTTGGCCAGGGGTCTGACATCATACTGACGTCAGGGTGGTTGGCCAGGGGTCTGACATCATACTGACGTCAGCTTGGTTGGCCAGGGGTCTGACATCATACTGACGTCAGGGTGGTTGGCCAGGGGTCTGACATCATACTGACGTCAGCTTGGTTGGCCAGGGCTCTGACATCATACTGACGTCAGGGTGGTTGGCCAGGGGTCTGACATCATACTGACGTCAGCTTGGTTGGCCAGGGGCTTGACGTGTGCTGCTGACCTCTTTGCTTGCATTACTTTAATTTTACACACATATTTAGTTAAATTATACCTTGTTATATCGAAATGTATTGTATGTAAGTTCCTTTATAATGCAGGGTTTCTGAATGTTGAGTGTATAGGACGTATATGGTAAATGGACTGCACTTATATAGTGCTTTTATCCAAAGAACTTTACAATGGCCTCTCATTCACCCATTCACACACCAATGGTGGCAGCTGCCATGCGAGGTGCTAGTCTGCTTATTAGGAGCAATTTGTGGTTCAGTGTCTTGCTCAAGGACACTTTGACATGTGGACAGGAGGAGCGGGGATTCGAACTGCTGACCCTGCAGTCATTGGACGACCCGCTCTACATCTTGAGCACAGCCTCATATATAATATATACTTCCAGTGCATTTAGTATTCAGAAATTCTGAATGCTGGATCTGTATCTATAGTTTATGTTCCTTTAGAATGCAGAGTTTCTGGATATTGAATGTATATGAAGTATATAATATGTACTTCCTACACATTCAATATTCAAACATTCTGAATACTGTATCTGTATCTATGTGTAAATGATTGCATGTGTAGGTGCAGACTGCAGCTGTATACAGTACCTGTGTAGTAGTAGTATGTGTGTATATGTTTATATGTAATTATCTGTATTTAACTTTTGTGTATTAGGGTGTGTGTGTAGAATTATTTCTGTTATGCCACTGTTGCTTTGGCAATATTATTTTATATTTGGCTGTGTGTGTGTGTGTGTGTGTGTGTGTGTGTGTGTGTGTGTGTGTGTGTGTGTGTGTGTGTGTGTGTGTGTGTGTGTGTGTGTGTGCTGCCTGTGTGCGAATCGCTATCTTTGAGCTGTTTTTGTCCAAGTGATAGGCTTGGTATGGCTATGGCTGTGAAGCTATTCTCCCTCTGTTCTGTAGGTGATAGTGGATGAGCAGACGCTGGATGTGTTGGTGTGTTATACCATGCGTGCTCTAAGCGTGTGCAGCTCTTGGACCCACTCAGATGTCCTGCTGGCCCTCTCCACCCTGGTGTACGGGAACGGACCTCAATGCCACAAGGTAGATGCAGCCTAGGGTTAGAGCAATGACCATATCTGGGCTGAGTCTTAAAAGTGTCCAAAGTACCTTCAAATGTGAATTAAATCAGTCAAGGAGACCGCATAAAAGATATGAAGGGCAGGCCACCCTGATGTAGCCCAGGCCTGATTCTGAGTAGTGTGTGTGTGTAGTGTGTGTGGTGTTGGGCGGTAGGAAGCTGATTCTGAGTAGTGTGTAGTGTGTAGTGTGTGTGGTGTTGGGCGGTAGGAAGCTGATTCTGAGTGTAGTGTGTAGTGTGTGTGGTGTTGTGCGGTAGGAAGCTGATTCTGAGTGTAGTGTGTAGTGTGTGTGGTGTTGGGCGGTAGGTAGCCCAGTGGTGGTCAACCAGTGACTGAAAAACCAGCTCATAACTGCAAATTACTGTGGATAAAGGCTTCTGCTAAATGGCTTAAATGTAAATGTTGGTGAAGGCCTATGTGACGTGCAATTTGCAATTTTTCCTTTGAAAAGTCACAATGGAATAAAGATTGTGATCGCGATGTTGAGTGATACTGTGTGATCAATGTTGTCGTTTTGGCTTCTCTTTCCAGCACCTGAGTGTGTTACTGGGTGAGGGCGGAGTGCTGATGCTCTACAGCGCCCCCCATCAGCCCGACATGGAACTACGCCGTGCTGCACTCACCTGTATGGCCAACCTCTGTCTAGGGTGAGCACTCACATCCACACTTCTTCACTCAGACTGGAGCCTTTCTGTGTGTAAGATTAAGTGGGGCAGCATAACTTTGTAAGTATAACAGTCTTGACCTGAAAACGTTTCCAGCTATACCGATGAAGTGTGTGTGTGTGTGTGTGTGTGTGTGTGTGTGTGTGTGTGTGTGTGTGTGTGTGTGTGTGTGTGTGTGTGTGTGTGTGTGTGTGTGTGTGTGTGTGTGTGTGTGTGTGTGTGTGTGTGTGTGTGTGTGTGTGTGTATGTGTGTGTGTGTGTGTGTGTGTGTATGTATGTATTCAGGCTTCCTGGCCAGCCAGCTCTAGAGGACAGGTACAGGAGTGTGTGTTTCAGAGTGTTCCTGGAGACACTGCAGTCACCCAAATCGTCCAACACAGATGAGCTGCTCTACTGCGCGGTACAGACTATTACACACACACACACACACACCACAGCTACTGTACACATTCGGTCATCTCTTTCTCGGGCTCTCTCTCATCCTCGCCCTCTCTGTGTCCAGGTGGTCCAGGGGGCCATGAAGGGCCTCCAGGTGTGTCTGTCGGGGGGGAAGTGGAGGTTGGGAGCTGGGGAGGAGCTGGGTTCTCTACTGGCTGCACTCAAGGTGTGTGTATGATGAAGACAGCGTGATGCACCGTTAACGTCGCACATCTGTATACATTGTGTATAAATATTACTGTCTCAGCTCATATTAAAGTGTCATCGCGTGCGTGTGTGTGTGTGTGCGCGCGTGTGTGCGTGTGTGTGTGTGTTATTCCTCAGAGGTTCATGTTCCAGGGGGCCCCGGGAGTGTGTGTGGAGTGGCCCTCGGTGCTTTACCCGGCCCCTCTCCCCCAGTACGAGGGTGTCGCTGCGCCCAAACCTGCTGAACCAGCGAGGGACCCCCCCGCGCAGGGCAAGGCGTCTGGGGTGAGAGCTACCGTACCACCGGGTCGTCCTCGTCCACATGCAGGCGTAGTGGTCAACACAGGGAAGAGGAAGCATCCTCCTCTCACTCGCTCACATGCAGGCGTAGTGGTCAACACAGGGAAGAGGAAGCATCCTCCTCTCACTCGGTCACATGCAGGCGTAGTGGTCAACACAGGGAAGAGGAAGCATCCTCCTCTCACTCGGTCACATGCAGGCGTAGTGGTCAACACAGGGAAGAGGAAGCATCCTCCTCTCACTCGCTCACATGCAGGCGTAGTGGTCAACACAGGGAAGAGGAAGCATCCTCCTCTCACTCGGTCACATGCAGGCGTAGTGGTCAACACAGGGAAGAGGAAGCATCCTCCTCTCACTCGGTCACATGCAGGCGTAGTGGTCAACACAGGGAAGAGGAAGCATCCTCCTCTCACTCGGTCACTTCCGGATTAGCGGGGAAATGAGGACACGCGTTCAGAATGTGATCAGAGACCCCGTTTACACCTGGCATTAAAGTGTGTCTCCTATCCAGATTGTATCTAGATAATGATTTAGCCTGATTACATTTACACCTGGCATTAATATGCGTTTCGATTACCTTCAACCCGATCCGTTTGAGATCCGATCGACTCTGTCCAGCTGACAATCGAACGTCACATCCTGTTTGTTCTTGAATATTTTCGTCTGACTAAATTGAGAGTAGACACTTTTGTCTCGTCTGGACTCCAACCTTGACCAGGATCAATTTTAATGCTTTCTTGCTAGCTGCCATGGAAGCCTGCTCCTTGCTGGTCTGGAACCGGCGCGTTCCAACGGCTACGTATTTCCGCCCACGTTGTTGATATGTGGATAAAAAACGCATTTCCATTTACACTTCCATTAAATGTGGTCGAAATACGTCCCTGACCACCTCCGGAGGTGGTTTGGCCGATCGGATCGCAATCCGTCCTCAAAACGTTTTGGGCGCATTTACACCTGTATTTTCATGTGGTTTAGCACGATCAGATTGCAATCTGATCACCAAAAACGCATTTTAATGCCAGGTGTAAACAGGGTCAGAGATTGATAAACAAGTGAGAAGCGCTAGTTGTTGAAGTCCTGGGATAGCTTCACTACACACGTCCTTTTCCTACATGGCTGTTTTTTCAGGGCTGATTTCATTTTGAGCGGCCCTCGTTCGTTTGGGCTCCCTCCGCCTCTTCGCTCTCTCTTTCCCTCTTTTTTCCTCAACCTCTCCATCCCTCCCTCTGGCTCTGTCGCTCTCCTTCGCCACAGAACAAGAAGAGGAAGTCGCGAGGGAAGGCGAAGAAGGCGGGAGCAGACGAGAAGAGAGGAGAGGATGTGGAGGAGGACGAGAGAGAGACGGAGACTGTTTCTCTGAGAGGAGGAGGAGGAGGGAGAAGAGAAGGAGGAGGAGGAGGAGAGCCCTGGTCTAAAGGCCCTGCTGCTCCCTCTCTCTACCCCTCCTGGAAGAGGAGTAGCTCAGATTCAGAGTTCTCTGACCCCGAGGGAGGGGCACAGAGCAAGTTGAGGTATGTACTGTAGTGTGTGTGTGTGTGTGTGTGTGTGCGTGTGTTTGTGTGTGTGCGCGCGTGCACCGAAACACGGTCTCCTAAGCTGCGGTTGTGTGAGTGCGTTGTTGGGCTGATGTGTAAAGTGTATATAAATGATTTCTCTCTCTCAAACCACACCATGGCAACGAGATCTTAAAATGTAAAGGCTAGTCCCTTCTGCAGCGGAGTGGGTTCGAATCCAGCCCACGCCCTTTGCTGCATGTCTTCCCCCCTCTCTCTCTCTCTCTCTCTCTCTCTCTCTCTCTCTCCCACCTTTCCTGTCTGTCACCTACACTGTCCTATCATAATAAAGCAGAAATGCCTTAAAAAATATCAACAAAAACACAAAAAGTATGTGGCGTGTGTTAGCGTGTCCCTCTCTCTCTCACGTGGGCGCGCTGCGCGCCCCTCTCTCTCTCACGTGGGCGCGCTGCGTGTCCCTCTCTCTCTCACACGTGGGCGCGCTGCGTGCCTCTCTCTCTCACGTGGGCGCGCTGCGTGCCCCCCTCTCTCTCTCACGTGGGCGTGTCTCTGGTCCGCCAGGCTGTACCACGGGCGCGTGAGGCAGGCTGCGCTCCACTGCCTCCTGGCGGTGGTGAAGGGGGTGGAGAAGAGGACCCTCTACGGCTTCTGGTCCTCCTTCATCCCCGACGCCCCCGTGGGGGGGCCGCCCCCTCTCACCCTGCTCACCATCATCCTGAAGGACCCCTCCCCCAAGGTACACACACACCTAGCCTACCTGTCTCTCAAGAGGAAGCCCCACCCTCGCCACTTTTAAATGCCAACTTCAAAAATGGTTGATTGAAAAGCAGAAATGTGAACACTAGCCTCTCATGTCCAAGTGTGTTCTGTGCCCATGTATCGTAGTTTGTTTTACTTGGTCTTAATGTTGTTATTGTGATCATTTATTTGTGTTATATATAGCCTTGTGCTAAATCCAGCTTTCTTACACATTGTCATGTATAGATGTTTGTAATGCATCCATTTCATATATCTGTGTTCATCAAAATGCAGTGACCAGTCAAAATAAAAAAATAAAAAAACATACAAGCACACTCCTTCCCCATTGTGCGTTAACCCCCCCCCCCCCCCCGCCCTCCCCAGGTGCGTTCCTGTGCCCTCCAGGTGCTGTCGGCCGTGCTGGACGGATCCCGTCAGTTCCTGGGCGTGGCGGAGGACACGGCGCGGCCTCGCACCGCCTTCACGCCCTTCTCCTTCTCGCTGGCCGCCGCTGTGCGGGAGCTGCACCGCGCCCTGAGCCTGGCCCTGCTGGCCGAGTCCTCCGCCCACACGCTCACGCAGGTGGTCAAGGTACGCGTCGCCCCGAGGGCGCCGTTCACCCCGTCACCCCTCCCCCCGAGGGCGCCGTTCACCCCGTCACCCCTCCCCCCCGAGGGCGCCGTTCACCCCGTCACCCCTCCGCCCCGAGGGCGCC
>NC_140248.1:3902366-3909866 GCF_949987555.1 Borostomias antarcticus | reverse complement strand
AGACGGTGGAACAGGAGCTGCTGTTTGTGGGAACGGAGAATGGGAAACTGCTGGCCATGAGGGACATCATTAAGAAGGTAGGTCCGCCAGGGACAGGTCTGAAGACCAGGGACAGGTCTGAAGACCAGGGACAGGTCTGAAGGCTTCAGGAAGGGCAGAGTTATCGTTCAGCGTCAACTTAGAGTTATCGTTCAGCGTCAACTTGTAGAACTAAGGATGGAAATTGGACAGAGATAATTTGCTCTGTGCTGTCCGAGGAGGCATATTGACTTGGCATGGGCGTACTGATATATTATCTCAGGTTACTTTCTCTGCCTCCTTCATCCCTCCCTTCTTCCTGCTCTCTCTCTCTCTCTCTCTCTCTCTCCCTCCTTCTATCCCTCTCTCTCTCTCTCCCTCTCTCTCTCTCTCTCTCTCTCTCTCTCTCTCTCTCTCCCTCTCTCTCTCCATCAGGGGTTCCTTCCTCCCATGCTGGTGTTTGTGCAGTCGAAAGAGCGAGCACGGGAGCTCTTCCACGAGCTGGTGTACGAGGGCATCAATGTCGACGTCATACATGCAGACCGCACACAACAACAGGTACACACACACACACACACACACTGTTCATGGTTGGTCTATTCACAATTTCTAGAATGTGATCTCTCTCTCCAGAGGGATAATGTGGTCAGTAGTTTCCGCTCGGGGAAGATCTGGGTGTTGATCTGTACAGCTCTGCTGGCCCGAGGGATCGACTTCAAAGGAGTCAACTTGGTGCTCAACTACGACTTCCCTACCAGCGCTGTGGAATACATCCACCGCATCGGTTAGTCCCTCTGTCCTACCTAAACAGCACTTGTGGCACACTTTGAAATTGTTATTTTAAACCCATTTCATCGCTTATGTTGATGATGTCAATGTCTGATCACTACGCCTCTCTCTCTCTTCCCTGCTGCTCTTCATTGTTTTTTTCTCCCTCTCTCTCTCTCTCTGCCTCTCAGGGCGTACGGGCAGGGCGGGGCACAGCGGGAGGGCGGTCACGTTCTTCACAGAAGACGACAAACCCCTGCTACGCAGGTACCCAGGGGTTCCATCAGGCCTGCCCCCGACTAAAGATCGTCCTGCTCCACTAGAAGTCCTCATTTCAAGCGACTAGTCGTTCCTTTATTATTATGATGATTATTATTATTATTATTATTCATATAACCTTACCATACACACGGAGCGAGCGGCAGCAAACGCCTCAGCAAAGCAATAGATTCATTCTCAATGTGTCGGCATTCGGCAACACAGCAAGGAGACTGAACAACATTTGATTACAGGCTATGGGATTTTGAGGGGATTGCGCAATAAACCTACGCTAGGATTTTGATTGGTGATTGAGGGGTTTGTTGACGGGGTTTTTTTTCTTTCTGCGACTAATGAAAACCTGCTCGACTAGGACTCTTCTCGTCCGCTAACGTTAAGTGGACTATTGGGGGGGCCGCCCTAGTTTCTGTTCACTCACGGCCTGCTGGGAGCTGCCATACCATCAACTCCTCTTCTGTGTTTATTTGTTCTTTCCCTCTC
The DNA here is from genome assembly GCF_949987555.1 of Borostomias antarcticus. NCBI lineage: Eukaryota > Metazoa > Chordata > Actinopteri > Stomiiformes > Stomiidae > Borostomias > Borostomias antarcticus. Next base: position 3,908,321 of record NC_140248.1, on the reverse strand, counting down.
TCTCTCCGTCCTCCTCTGCAGCGTCGCCAGCGTGATCAAGCAGGCGGGCTGTCCTGTACCTGACTACATGGTGGGCTTCAAGAAAATGCATAGGTGAGCTTTCAGATGAAATTACTTCTTTTAAATCTATATCAAAAAGTAATAAGTAAGGTGTAATACAGGGCTTATTCAATAAGTTGACACATTGTCTGTAATGGGGTTGCCAATTTCAAGGAATTTCATTAATCGATAACTGTTAACCTTAACAAACGATAGTCGATTAATTGATAAGAACGTCCCACGCTGGACTGCGCTTTGCTCGCTTCATTTTTTTGTCGTCTTCCTCTGTGTCGTTGAAATTTCCCGGCATCCTAATTAGCCTTCACTCCATGGCGTGGCGCCCTCGTGCAAAATCATGATTACATTTCATGCAACTCCCGTTGATAACAAAAGTTCAGTTCCATTAACAAGCAGTTAATCGAGTAACCAAATCTTACTCGAGTAAATTCTTATCGGCAATGAATGGATAGTGGATTAACTGTGAACATCCCTAGTCTGTAATGAGGCTGTTCTGAATGAGTGATTAATCCCGAGGGTGTTTGTGTGCAGCAAGGTGAAGCGCCAGCTGCAGAAGAGACCCCCGAGGAGAAGCACCATCAGCACCACGCCACGCCTCCTCCTGAACAAGGGACAGAAGGGACAGAAGACAAACGGACACAATCACAAGAAGAAACGAGAGGGACAGAAGAATGGAGAAGAAGGAAAGAAGATGGGAGATGGACAGAAGAAAGGAAAGAAAGTACAGAAAGGAGGAAGTGAAAAAGCAGACGGCAAAAAGCAGAGGAAAGGATTGACTCCGCCTGCTGGACCCAAGGAGAAAAGGTAATGTGTCTCAAACACTTGACAACAAGGGGAGTAGCAGTCAGAGGGGGAGACTGGAGACTGAAATGCCCCCGTTCTGAAGGAATGGGCTCATATTATTCATGCTAATATTTTGGGAATGAAACTGACTTCTCTCTCTCTCTCTCAGGAAAAAGGTGAAGAAAGTCGCAGCAGAGACGGGACAAGCTGCGTGAGGACAGACGGACAGTATCCTAGATGACAGGATGGACAGACTGACGTATATGAAGACTGTTCTGTTTGCTATGTTACCACTGTTTTGTTTTCTAATGTACTCCCAGCAATAAAAATAAACTGGTGTAAAAAGTTACATTTATATATCCTTCTATCCACAAACGAATGATATAAATGTCATGGAATCTACAACTAAACTTCACTAAGGCATTTGTATTTTCTATCCCTGGGGGGGATCAATAAAGTCTTCACTTATATTATAGTTGCCACTGAGAAGTATGCCTGAGAAAAAGTTATCTACACTATAGGCTATCTTGTTGGATTTCTTTCATCTTGCTATAGTGAAATAAAAAAAAATATAAATCTTGTTTATTTGTCATATGTACGAGATCCGGTTACCATGTACAGTACTATTAAATATACTTAGCTATACCCAACATAGGCTTGAACCTATCACCCAGAGATTAACGTCTCGTGTTCCACATACTGAGCTAGTTGACTGACAAGAAGAAGCCTAGATACTTCAGGAAACCAGGCCAGATCCAGCCTGGCTGATGTGCGTGGCTGGCTTGTTTCTGTTCAGCACTGGTATAACGGAAGCCAGTCATACCACTAAAATAGCTGTGAATTGAAATGACATGAAACAATGTCTGATAAATTAAGAGGTCTTGTCGCCTGGACACATCAGTTCCAATGCTAATCCAGCACAATAAGAGCGGGATAGCCAGTTAGCTCATGAGCTCATAACAACTAGCAGCAGCTTCCATAACGTTAAAGGACATGGACAACATTTTTGGAAATACGCTTATTTTCCATCTTCCCTGGGGTTAGACAAGCAGTATTCGCATTTTCAACTCTGTGCGTGTAATATGGAGTGGCGAGACCTGGACTGATTAGCCTAGCTTAGCGGCATTCACTGGTACCAGGTTAGGCCGATTAGCCTACTTTACAAATGTCACGAAATAACCCCCCAATACAACTCCAAAACTATAGGCCTCAACTGCCTGTTATTACAGCTCTTTACAACACACTGAACCATATTAACCTGTTATTACAGCTCTTTACAACACACTGAACCATATTAACCTGTTATTACAGCTCTTTACAACACACTGAACCTTATTAACCTGTTATTACAGCTCTTTACAACACACTGAACCATATTTCTAAAGTTATGCTGACTGACACCTTCATGCTCCAAGGTACCCATTAATTCGGGGCATGTTTTAAATTCTGAACATGATTTATTTATAACAGACTATTACATTACACCAGGGATTCTCAACCTTTTGGAAGGCCCACTTCTGATTGTTAAAATTCTGAGGACCTAATTGAAGCAGATCCTGATCCACCCCTTGGTGAATTTTTCAGTTTACTCCATTAACTAGACATTGAAAGAGAAAACAACACTACCTCTGCACTTGTTTTATTAAAGATCACAGGAACATAGTGGTCGATGATCAGCCCAGACAGGAATGAAGGTCACACGGAAAAGACAAAAGACACAACCCATTTATTATCAATTTTGTTACTCGCTGACATGAAAAGTAGACACTACCATTGCTTAAAAATATGTAAACTGTATAAACTTGTGATCGTGATCATGATGCTGAGCCCAGTCGCACAGAAAGGGAAGTTGGAGAACATCTTGCTTCCGTACTTTGACGTATTTCCGCCTGAAACGGGCTGCCAGGGCGGGACATACGTTTAGATGAATTTCATTGGAACGTTATCGAGCGGGCGGGATATTCAACACTTGAGGAGTAGTTGACCTTTTGATTGACAGGGCGGATGTCGTGAGATTATTGGCCTAAAATCTAAGGTACCTGGTGTCGTAATTGCACGTGACCTACCGTTTTCCAGGAAGTAAGAAATTATATACTTTGATATAAGATTACAACAAAAGTAGAATCTTGTAATTTTTTTGTCATACATCGTTGAATAGGTGAACACTATGACCAATTATGTGAACCAAAATGGGACTGAATGCTTTTTTCATTTCTGTAGGACTTTAAGTGAGGGGAGAGCATATTTGTGCTCGTTGCACAAAAGCTTTCCTCAGTATTGTGACAATATTACTACTTTTTAACCCCTTAATAAGCATTATTTGACCTTTCAATTCTCTTCACTTACATAAACAGACAGTGAGTGTGTGGTCTCTGAAATAATAAAGAAATATAATATATAACTAACAGAAATACTTAAAGGACAATGCTCGTTTTTGACAACCTGGACCTTATTTATGACATATTATAAGACGTTTGACTCACCGAGATCACTGGTGTGGTTCGGAGGCATGTAGAAGAAATTTAAAATCCAGTGCGAGCCAGTATATCCATGTAATGGCGGTGATCGGGGCAACGAGAATGCCGCGAAACGGTTGTTTTCATCAATCTGTCTGGATGAATCGCTAGTTGTGCTTACATAGAGCATAACTGTTGTGGTTTTCACATGCCATGATCTTTAGAAACTTCTTTCGAAACTAAATAGCTTCCTCACTTTCTCCAGCACGCATTCGCACAGCGCGCAATCGTTGCTCCAGCACGCTGTGCGCATGCGTGCTGGAGCAAGTGAGGAAGCTATTTCGTGTCTAAAGACGTTTCTAAAGATCATATTACAGAGGCATGGGAAATACCACAACAGGCCTATGCTCTCTATGTAAGCACCGGGAATTCTGCCTGGAGAGAGGGAGTGAGCTGAGAATCCTAGAGACAGCGGTCAAACCCAGACAGAGAAGAACCAGAGAGGCTGAGGAGTTCTAGCAGGTCATGCTGTTCTGTCTGCAGGAGGCATAATTACAGAAGGACTAATATTCCACATGGAGCTGCTTTCTAATCCTCTGTGAGCTGATCTGTTCTGCTATTGTTAATTGCAGGTTTTGAATGTTAACACAAAATAGATAATTAAATTCAGTTTTTAATTTTCTTGCGATGTTGGAATTAAGTGATATGCATAGATACTTTTAACAATAAAAACGTTATTTTTTAGAACAAATATGGTCATATCGAACAAATATATAATATCAATAAGTGGCATGGGTCAAGAATTAACTTACTGTTACTGAATTAACTTACTTCCGTTTGTTAGAATGAACGCTGTTACGGCTCCACCCTCCTCGGCTCTCCCCGGACCGCTGGGGCGCACGGGGCGCACCATGCGTAATGACGCACGCCGGTCAGACCGTGCGTAATGACGCACGCCGGTCAGACCGTGCTCCCACGCCTCCCGTCTCCGGAGTTCCCGCTCCTCTCGAGACTGATCTAGAGACGCCTAGAACAGCAGCGCGCGCTTCGCCGCAGGTGAATACGGTTGTGGCTAATTAGTGAATGAGCTTATGGCTTGGCGCTGCACACCTGACTCCAATCATCATCTACTCATCTCTCTAGAAGAACCTGGTCATCTCGACAATCATCGTCATCAGGGCTTTGCACTTTTTCCACCGCCTCCTGTGTCGTGCGCTTGGGTCCAGTTTCAACCCGGTCTTAAGAGCAGTATGTCTACCTCAGAGATGATTCAGACATATAGCCTACGAGCTCTAAAGGGCCCCGTTTTATCATGTCAATGTCATTTAAATTTTAATTGTAAATAAATAAAATAAATAAGCTTATAAAGAAGGCAGGCTCAGTCATTGTCCTGACACCTGACTCCTTGGAGGCCGTCACTGAATGTTGCATAATAAAACTGGAACAATTCTAGGTATGATGGCCATCCCCTGCATGCAACTGTCTCTACTGTCAAAACATCTAAGAAATAATAATAATAATAATAATAATAATCATCATACCCTTGTGTACAAGTGTTCACTGGTAATAATACTGGATTGGTCAACACGGAGAGGATCGAATGCCTTTCAAGGCTGAAGTTATTGGTGCATCGAGCCCCTGCTATGGCAAGCTTATTGTGATAATTCCGAACCCTGGTCAGGGAGAAAGTGGACTGTCAAGTCAATACAGGGCCTCGGGTGACAAAGGCAAAGGGTCATCAGTGAGAGAAGGGAGGCCGAGGAGGTTAGATCCGGCCTGAACACCTGGGACAGGCCTAGGAGAGGGAGGGGAGCTTACAGCGGTTATAAATCAAGAGACCAGGGAAGAGTCTCTGGGAATCCCATAGGGAGGGAATGGCCAGGGTGCAGGGGCAGGGAGAGAGACGGAGGACAAACAGCGAGGTCATTGGAGGAGGTATTGCGCAATGGCGGATACAAGGTTACAAGGCGGCACGATGTTCCCCCGCATTCTAGAGGAAGATGGTAATAAATATTATAAACAAATCCCTTTAAAGAACTGATGAAGAACCCCAGCTAACTCTGGGAAGGTGATAAGCAGCCTCCATGACCCCCCCCTCCCTCCCACTCTCTAGCCAGGGTCTGGCGCTTATCAGAAGGAAGGGATAGTGTTGGATGAACTGCCTGAAGACAAACAGCTTTCCTGTATGAGGTTGCGATAATAGATGTTAAAAGTAGAAGGTGTAATCAAGACTATTTAGAGTGAATATCATTTATTGGAAATGTAATCACTTAAAGGAGTAGTAAAGGGAAAATGCGTGCCCACCTCCACCACCTGTGGGACACCGAGGGGGAATGCAGGGTGGAGTTCAGCACTGAGGTGGAGTCAGGGGGGGTGCAGGGTGGAGTTCAGCACTGAGGTGGAGTCAGGGGGGTGCAGGGTGGAGTTCAGCACTGAGGTGGAGTCAGGGGGGGTGCAGGGTGGAGTTCAGCACTGAGGTGGAGTCAGGGGGGGTGCAGGGTGGAGTTCAGCACTGAGGTGGAGTCAGGGGGGGTGCAGGGTGGAGTTCAGCACTGAGGTGGAGTCAGGGGGGGTGCAGGGTGGAGTTCAGCACTGAGGTCGAGGTTAGCGCCGGGACGCGTTTATTTCAAGACCGAGATATCAAACAAAGGGGGAAAAA
>NC_140248.1:3892366-3897366 GCF_949987555.1 Borostomias antarcticus | reverse complement strand
AGTCCTCAACAAAATGTTATTGATGTTATTGGTGATGAATTTGAACACAGCTGATAGCAGTTAATAATGAGAGTCATTTATCCCTGAAACACACAGTCTGCTGTTCTTTCATGGTAATGATAGTAAAAGCTCTCAGCTCAGCAGAGTGAAGCTGTTTGGGACGCTGCTTAGACACCTGATCTCACTGGAACACAACGGGTTCAGACACATCCAGTTGGTCATATTGGGTTATTATGTGCTAATTTAGTCAGAACTAGTCTTTCTTTTAGTTGACCAGGTCCTAACTACAGATGCATCCCTAAAAAATGTGAATATTGTGAAAAAGTTATTTATTAAAATATTTATAAAAGTTATAATTATTATTTTCTATAATTTAATTCAAAAAGTGAAACTTTCATTTATTCTAGATCCATTACACAAAGTGAAATATTTCAAGCCTTTTTTGTTTTAATCTTTATGACTGTACAGTATGTTCAGTATGTTCATTTATACACTCAATACTTGGTGGGGGCTCCTTTTGCACAAATTACTGCATCAACGTGGAGCAACATGGAGGCAATCAGCCTTGAAATATTTCACTTCATGTGAAATGAATCTATAATATATGAAAGTTTCACTTTTTGAATTAAATTATGGAAAATAAGGAACTTTCCACAATATTCTACTTTTCTGAGATGCACCTGTAGTAAATTCAGTAAAGTCAGTTTAACTGTGCTTAATCTGAGCTACTGTCAGTTTGGATAGGCAACCTCTGCTGCTTAGATTTCACTGACGCTCTGCAGTTCAAAATCCCATTGGCTTAAAGGAGTAGAATCAAAATCCCATTGGCTTAAAGCAGCGCGGAGTAGAATCTAGTCTCTGAACCTGCTGATCTCTTTCCTCATTAACGTTGAGACGCTAGAGAATCCAGACGCAGAGAGACTTGTCTGTCCAGTTCAGATGTGTTCTTCCTTCCACCAACTTCACTATGAAGTTGATCATCTGTCTTCTTCTGGGAATCCATGCAGCACATGTTGGTCAGTAGAACCTTTTGAGTAAAATTATAGATGACGGCATTTTAGAATTCAACATTTGTCTTTGTTATTTGTTATTTCACTTAGAGAAACGCTTTTACGTACAGTATATCTTCATGTGTTGAATGGATGTTTTTAATATGTTTATTGAACCATTTGGAACCTTTAGTCCAGCTGTTGCAGCTACTATAATGTACTTTCAAATTCCATGGACTTTGAAATAACCCTCTATTTGTGTAATATTATGCCATATTTCCTTGAATCTGGTTGAATAGTTGACTTCACTTCCAATATTTATTGTCAGCCCACAATGACCACTAGAGGGCGTTATAAATGATGAGAGCCAGTTATGATTGGATCCCAGGAGTCTCAGGCAGCTGTGTAGCAGTGTTATGAAGGCATGGTGCTACTAAACACTACATTATCCCATTTTACTAAAGAAGTGTTGCGTCCATCACAACATAGACAGGCTGACTCAGTGAACCCTTACTTTTATTGATCCTTTATGTGTGTGTGTGTGTGTGTGTGTGTGTGTGGGCATATGTGTTTGTGTGTGTGTGTGGGCATATGTGTTTGTGTGCATGTGTGTGTACAGTATGTGTGTGTGTGCGTGCGCATGCGTATTTAAAAGCGCTATATAATTGCAGTCAATGGCGGACTGGCCATCGGGACGCTCGGGACGAATCCCGATGGGCCGGTCCTCATCCAGTGGGCCGGTGTGGGCCGGCCTGGTTGCTGTGAGTGAAATATTCAGAGGGGATATTCCCGGCGCTAACTGGCCCGGCCTGCTGTAAATGGCTGTAAATGCCCCCCCCCATCCAGAAGAGTTAATGACCAGGCCATCGATCCATCAATGGCTGACATGTCACTAACTACCTGCTACCCTCAGCCAAGCCTCAGTGCTTCATTAAAGGTTAAATAGAATACTAATAAAAAGTACAGGGGTCTAACTATAACACATTAGTCTTGGTAGTTATTGATGTTGACCTGATAAACTCTTGTTAGGTTGACACACAGACAGACCATTCTAGTTGTCATTTCTTGATGGGCTGACACCGCTGTGTTTAGGCAGCAATGTTTATCTATTCTAAGTTACACAAATTTGATTCTAAATACTGTAGTGTCCCCTGTCTCAAACATATGATTATTGAATATAAGAGCAAAAGAGAGAAATGTCTGTCAGCTAGCTAATCATGGCTTCTCTGCGTGACCTCTGGACATCCAAGTCCTCATCCACCCCTGAAGCACATGTCCAGTGTGTTTGGTTTCATAGTGAAACAGTAACTCAGCAGCAGAGTGAAGCTGTTTGGGACGCTGCTGTGTTCAGACCTGATCTCACTGTGACAGAGAGAGCTGATGGGGAACATAGACTCATATGATGAATGGGATCCACACACATAGAAAACACATCCCATCCATCATATTTCAAGGTTTGCCACAGGCAAGATCCTGCACCTATAGACTCTTAAGTATCTATTATTATTATTATTTTCTATGAGTCGAGCACGCCAGCCCTTTGTTGTTTAAGAACATAGACTCATACTCGGACTCTGACTTTAAATACACTATAAATGCTATATCTGCAGACTATTGATTTGGTCTTTGATTTCACTCAAAAGTGATGATATTAATATTACTCTTTTGTCGATAAATTGACTAAATATAAGAGTTCATGTGATTGAATAAAGGTCTGTCTAGTCCCATATCATGAGCTCATGTATGTAGACCAAACACCTTGTCTGTGTCCAGAAGGTGAGTGAGTTGGAGAACTTGAATGTAATGTTATTTCATATCTTTGTCTGAATAGTAGCAGACTAGAGGTGAATGTGGATAGTGGAAATGACTGGCATTTAAACATATGTTATTTTTACCGGTCTATTAAGCCTACTTGATTTGAATGACCATAGGCTACTTTATATCAGTTGTCTTTTAGAGATGTAGAATTCCTCCTCCAGTTGAACTGTTTGGACGTTCAGTTTTGAAAGCTAACCTCTGTTGCTTTGATTAGCCTAGTTTTGAGTGATGTCCCAGGACGTACCAACCATGATCAAATCTCTACTGTCTCAAAGGGGTTCCTGAAGTGTTTAGCATGTTCATATTGTGGAGCCCTGTCTGATAGCAGCCTACATGTGGGCTGTGCTCACTGTTAGTTGTTTAGTGGGTTCTGTGTAACGGGTCTGACCCGGGGGTCCAAAGAGAGTCTCAGAGCAGGACTCCTTGATCCCGAGGGAGGATCTGTTCACAGGGAGAGGGGAGGGGAGAGGGGGAGAGTGGATGGAGCGCTTGTAGTCCTGGAGGTGGGATGTGTAGTCTAGTTAGCTATGTGGAGGGTGTTATGTCAGGACTGTGGTTTACCAGTGAGGGCAGGTGATAATGGCTGGACAGGTGTTGTTTGAACGTGCGTGCGTCTGTCAACAGAGTCCAGTCCCAGATCCAAAGAGAGGACCGTGGGAGGAGGAGAGGGTGTTGAGAGAGAGAGGGAGAGAGAGAGAGAGGGAGAGAGAGAGAGAGAGAGAGAGAGAGAGAGAGGGAGATATAGATAGAGGGAGAGAGAGTGAGGGAGAGATAGAGAGAGAGAGAGAGAGAGAGAGAGAGGAAGTGAGAGAGAGAGGGAGATATATATATATATATATATATATATATATATATATATATATAGAGATAGATAGATAGATAGATAGATAGATAGATAGGGAGAGAGAGAGGGAGAGTGAGAGAGAAAGAAATAGAGAGATAGATAGAGAGAGAGAGAGGGGGAGAAAGGAAGGGAGAGAGTGTGTGAGAGAGAGAGAGAGAGAGAGAGAGAGAGGGAGAGAGAGAGGGGGAGGAAGAGAGGGAGGGAGAGATAGATAGAGAGAGGGAGATAGCGAGAGGGAGAGAGAGAGAGAGGGAGAGAGAGAGGGTGAGAGACAGAGAGAGAGACATAGAGAGAGACAGAGCAAGAGACGGAGAGAGAGAGAGCCAGACAGAATGACAACGAAAGACAGAGATAGAGAGAGGGACAGAGAGAGAGAGAGGCGGGAGAGAGAGAGATAGAAATGGAGAGAGAGATAGATATAGAGAGAGACAGAGAGGGAGAGAGGGGGGGAGAGAGAGAGAGAAAGAAAGAAATATAGAGAGAGATAGATAGAGAGAGAGAGATGGAGGGAGGGAGAGAGGGAGAGAGAGAGGGGGAGAGAGGGAGAGAGAAAGAGGGAGAGAGAGGGAGAGAGAGAAAGGGAGATAGAGTGAGAGAGGGAAAGGGAGACATAGAGAGAGGGAGAGAGAGAGACAGACAGAAAGACAACGAAAGACAGAGAGGGACAGAGAGAGAGAGGGAGAGAGAGATAGAAAGGGAGAAAGAGAGAGGGAGAGAGACAGAGAGAGGGAGAGAGACAGAGAGAGGGAGAGAGATAGAGAAAGAGATAGAGAGAGAGGGAGGGAGAGAAAGAGAGAGAAGTGGAGGTGGAGGTCTGGTCAGAGGTGGAGGTCTGGTCAGAGGTGGAGGTCTGGTCAGAGGTGGAGGGTTGGTCAGAGGTGGAGGTCTGGTCAGAGGTGGAGGGTTGGTCAGAGGTGGAGGTCTGGTCAGAGGTGGAGGTCTGGTCAGAGGTGGAGGTCTGGTCAGGTGGAGGTGGAGGTCTGGTCAGGTGGAGGTCTGGTCAGGTGGAGGGTTGGTCAGAGGTGGAGGTGGAGGTCTGGTCAGAGGTGGAGGTCTGGTCAGGTGGAGGGTTGGTCAGAGGTGGAGGGTTGGTCAGGTGGAGGGTTGGTCAGAGGTGGAGGTCTGGTCAGAGGTGGAGGTCTGGTCAGAGGTGGAGGGTTGGTCAGAGGTGGAGGTCTGGTCAGAGGTGGAGGTCTGGTCAGAGGTGGAGGTCTGGTCAGAGGTGGAGGGTTGGTCAGAGGTGGAGGTCTGGTCAGGTGGAGGTGGAGGTCTGGTCAGAGGTGGAGGGTTGGTCAGAGGTGGAGGTCTGGTCAGAGGTGGAGGTCTGGTCAGGTGGAGGGTTGGTCAGA